>NW_006956632.1:0-6056 GCF_000164805.1 Carlito syrichta
ATTGTACATAAAACCAAATTAAAAGTACTCCAACATATAGAAAAACCATGAGAATATTTCATCACTCTTAATAGTAATATCTTCCATTGACTTGGTGCTATAATCATTTGCCAAGCTCCCTGGCATGTGAGAGATATCATTTATGCTGGAAAAAAGTAAAACAGAGATATCACCAAATTAGTTACTGGTAAACAGAATGTGTTTCATAACCACCAGCCAGTGTTCTTTCCACATACTTTTCTTCCAAAATCATATAGTGAAATGCAGAGACCCTCCCCCCAAAATATCCTACATTCCTGCTGAACTTTACCCTGCTGCCTAAGATCTATAATCTACCTGGATGAAGAGCAGCTCCTATGGTTGGTGACCACACTAATCACGTGCCATCAGATGACTAAGTTAACCATGCATGGGGCAAAGCGAGGAGGAAAATGCCCAATAGCATTATGGCATACCAAATGACACTATCACTAGGAGATGTTCACACTACAAAATGGCAATGGAACTAGAACCTGGAGACATGGCTTTGAATTCCAATGCTCTCAACAAGCAGTTAAACTAAATGCAACCACTGACCTCCTGGCTACTGATCACAACACTCAGATAACACAGTATAGATTGTACATATTCATCAGTTTTTAAGCCACACCCACACCTTGAAACACACGAGGTAAATGTGAATTCATAATAGGAGCCCATTAAAACTTTATAACATGCCATGATAAAAATGTTTCAAAACAGTGAGAAAAGGACAGAGCACTCAAAAAGTGAGAGTGGAATGCTTTATTCATTCATCTGTTTAGCGAATACTTTTTTTTTTTGAGTTGGGGTCTCAATCTGTTGCGTGATCACAGCTCACAGCAGTCTCGACCTCCTTGGCTCAGATGATCCTTCTGCCTTAGCCTCCCGAATAGCTGGTACTACCTGCACACACCACCATGTCTGGCTAATTTTTTAATTTTTTTGTAGAGTCTAGGTCTTGTTATGTTGCCCAGGTTAGCAAATATTTATGGACACAGACTACATGCCAAGTACTGTATTCCAGGAGGGAAGACAAATTTTAAAACCTAATTAATACATTGTGTTAGAAAGTGATACATTCAACTAAGAAAAATAAAACAGAGAAGGACCATAGAATGTAGAATAAAAAGCAGGACAGATGGTCAGGGAAGATCTCTAAGAGTTGATATCTGAGAAAGCTGAAAGAGGAAGAGATTCCTGTGGATACTTAAAGAACAACATTCCACAAAGAAACAACACCTGCCAGGATGGAGCTCAGCAGCAAGAGGAAGAAGAGTAAGAGATGAAGTCAAGGACAAAATGGCAGTCTAAAGTTTTCTTCTGAGATGGGTAGCCACTACACTATCTTGACAGGGATTCCTCAAGCAGCTTTACAGAGAAGAAAAGCAGAGCTGAAGAAAACAGGCACCTGCTACAAGTCAAACTAGAGATGATGGTGCTAGTGAGAAGTACAGCACATGCAAGAGGAGTGGTTTTAGCTAGAGCAATTGGCTTCAGCTAGAGTAACTGGAAAGATTTCCTAACAGAGATGGGAATGACTGGAAGTAGTGTTGTAAAGGGGGGAAAAAACAATCAGTCACTTAATTTTAAATGTGCTGAGCTTGAAATGTCTTTCAGACATCCAAAGGAAATGTCTTTTGAGACAGTGGATATGAAGTCTACAGTTTAGAAGAGAGGGCAAGACTGAGATAAAAATTTGGATGTCATCAGCATATTAGTAATAGTTTAAGCCATAACTGAGAGATCTGTATAGGTGGCAAAGTAACACTAGGTGCTGAACTCTGAGGCACTCCAAAGTTTAAATAGGGTAAAATGAGAAAGCACTAAAAAGGAGACAGAAAAAGGTGCCAAGGAGGTTGGGCATGGTGGCTCATGCCTATAATCCTGACACTTTGGGAGGTCGAGATGAGAGAATTCCATGAGACCAGCCTGGGAAACATAGAAAGACCTTATCTCTACAATAAATCAAGAAAAATTAGCTGAGCATGTTGCCTGTGGTTCCAGCTACTTGGAAGGCTGAGGTGGAAGAATTGCTTGAGCTCAGTAGGTTGAGGCTGCAGTGGCTGTGAGTGTGCCACTGCACTCCGGCCTGGGTGACAGAGACTCCGACTCAAAAAAAAAAAGAAGAAGAAAAGAAAAAGATGCCAAGGTAGGAGGAAAACTGGGAGCATGATATCCTCAAAGTCAAATGAAGAAAATATCTGAACAAGAGAGTGACCCAAAATGTCAAATGTTGCTAATCGAGTAAGCCAGTCAGATAACATATGGAAAAAAAACTGACCACTACCTGAGTTGTATGGTAACCTTGAGAGCAGTTGTTGGAGTGGTGGAGACAAAAGCTTGGCTAGGTAGGTTTAGGGAGAATGGCGGGAGCATAATTGAGAGACAGAACTTATCAGAGGAGGTTGTTGTATAAGGGAGGAGAGACATCAGAAACTAAAGGGGATTGTGAGGTTCAAAGGATAAATAACAGTATGTTTGAATACTGTCAAGAATGCTTCAGCAAAAAGTTAAAAATTGAGAAGGCTGGTTGTGGTGGCTCATGCCTATAATCCCAATACTTTGGGAGGCTGAGGCAGGAAGATTGCTTGAGCCCAGGAGTTTGAGATTTCCCTAGGCAACATAGCAAGACCTCATCTCCACAGAAAAGTCAAAGAACCAGCCAGATGTAGTGGGGTGGGTACCTATAGGTCCCAGCTACTGAGAGGCTGAGGCAGAAGGATTGCTTGAGCCCAGGAAGTTGAGGCTGCAGCTCGAATATGCCACTGCACTCCAGCCCAGGAAACAGGGACCCCGAATAAAAAAACAAAAACAAAAAACATTGAGACGAGAGAAAAGGAAGGCTAGCTGGCTAGTCCAACACCCCAGAGAAGCCAAGGAGTGGGACCTAGTGCCACAGATATGCCTGCCCTAAGAGGAATTCTCCCCAGCAGGTTGCAAACTTCAGCAGATATCAGAATCACCTGGAAGGCTTGCTGAGGCCTAGATTGTTGAACCTCACCTTCAAAGTTTCTGATACAGAAGGTCTGGGGTAGAACACCAGGAATCTGAATTTCTAGCAAGTTTCCAGGTGATCCTATTGCTGCTGGTCAAGAGACTTCATTTTGAGAACCAATGTTCTATACCAGGGAAGAGAGAAAAGACAAGCATATGAATACAAATACCGTAAACTTCAGTTATCCATTTGGAAAAATATAGGTTATAGCATACACCACATAATACACATCAAAACAAGCAAAAAGACCAAACTCACAGAAGAGTTAAAGGAGAAAATCTGTTTTTAAGCTGTAAAATAACACACAAGAAAAACACATATAAGAATGTTTCCATAATCTTAGGTGAGGGAGTTAAGCAAAACATAAGGCCTAAGGAATAATTTAGAAAAACGCCTTTGGGAAAAGCCTTAGTCAAACAAATATGACTACATAAAAATGTTAAACTCCTGTATGATAAAAACAAAACTGAATGACAAATAATAAACTAGAAAAACATGCAATATTTAATGTATAGAATTGGCAAAAAGTAATGTGCAGAAAAAAAAAAAGGTTTTACACAAAATAAGAGAAGATATTTTACAACAAAAATGAAATTAAGTGTTATAAATGCATAATTCACAGGGAAAATACAAATAGTTAATAATCATAAAACACAACAGTGATTCCATGTAAAGGTATTCAGTTATTAGTTACCTTCACACATAAACAGGTATGTTAGTAACAGCAACATAAAAAAATAAAAATGTTGGAGACAATCTCAAAACAGTCATTGAGAATCAGGAGTCACACCTACTGACACCCAGAGATACAAAGAAATTCTAGCTAATGACCCAAGCAAGCTGAAAAACAATGTGCTGTCTAGTTGACATAATCGAACTTTTGCAGAAGGAAGGACCAATGGGAAGAAGGACACACAGAAGAACGAAGAACAGGATTTTAAAAAGCTTGTAGCCGGGCACAGTGGATCATGCCTGTAATCCCAGAACTTGGGGAGGTGGACCTAAGAAGATTGCCTGAGCCCAGGGTTTCAAGACCAGCCTGGACAACTTGGCAAGACCTCATCTCTACCATAAATCAAAATTTTAACTGGGCATTGTGGCATGGACCAATAGTTCCAGCTAAAGGCTGAGACAGAAACATTTCCTGAGTCCAGCGGGTCAAGACTGCAGTGGCCATGAGCATGCCACTGCACTCCAGCTTGGGTGACAGAGACTCCAACTCAAAAAATAAAGTAAAAGCTTGTATATACACTTACATGCATCCAACAGACAACTATAAAATGCTACACAACAAACACTAAACAAAGCTCATCTCTGGAAGGAAGCAAGCAAGCACCATTCCTTCCACTCTACTGTTTGGGCTTTTTTTCTCTTTTTACAATATATTTATTTATTAATTTGGGGGGAGGAAGAAGTTGTAAAATCTCTTTTAAGCTTAAAAAGATTAATATACTTTAAAATGTTACTTGTGTTTATTATTTTTTCTTTTTATATGCTGTTACTTCTGTTTATTAGGAGGTAAACACATACCTGTATACAAGTGTAAATAACAAAACCTGCCTATATTCTTTAATGTAAGCAAAAAAAAAAAAGTTTACTTAGCTTTCTAAATATTTTTTTTTCTAAGAGATGAGGTCTCTGTTGGCCAGGCTGGAGTGCAATGGTAAGATCATAGCTCACAGCAGCCTCCCAAGCTCCAGGGATTCTCCTGTCTCAGCCTCCAGAGTAACTGGGACTATAAGCATACACCATTAAACCCAGCTAATTTATTTTTACTTTTAGGAGACAAGGGCCTCGCTATGTTGCCCAGGCTTGTCTCCAACTCCTGGCCTCCAGCAATCCTTTCACCTCTACCTCATGAGCAGCTGAGATTACCAGCACAGAGTCACTGAAACTGGTTCTCTGCAGTGTATTTTGTAAAAATAGGCTGGGCACATTGCCTCATGCCAGTAAACCCAGCACTCTGATAGACCAAGGTGGGAGGGTTGCTGGAGGCCAGGAGTTCAAGAACAACCTGGAAAACATGGCAAGACTCTGTCTCTACCAAAAATAAAATAGTCTGGCATGATGGTGTGTGCCTGTAGTCCCAGCTACTCAGGAGGCTAAGACAGGAGCATGACTTGAGTCCAAGAGGTTGAAGTTACAGTGAGCTGTGATCACACCACTGCACTCCAACCTGGGCTACAGAGTAAGACCCTATCTCTAAAAACAAAAACAGTAGGGTGTGATGGCTCATGCCTGTAATTCCAGCACTCTGGGAGGCAGAGACAAGAGAATTGCCTGAATCGAGGGGTTCGAACCCAGCCTGGACAATGTGGTAAGACCTCATCTCTGAAATAAATCAAAAAATTATCTAGGCATCTTGGTGTTCACCTGTAATTCCAGCTACTTGGAAGGCTGAGGCAGAAGGATTGCCTGAGTCCAGCAGGTCAGGGCTGAGGTGGCCATGAGCATGCCACTGTACTACAGTCTGGGTGACAGAGTGAGACTCTGACTCAAAAATATAAAATAAAATATAAAATGAAATAAAATAAAAATAGAAAGCATGGCTCTTCTTTTCTCAGTGTCTGAAAAAGAGACTCAAACATGTTAAGAAAGTTAATTTTTAGTCTGAAAGGAAATTCACTCCAATGTAAACACACATTTCTCTGGAAGCTGGGAATCAGGCATGCAGAGGAACTATCTTATTCATTTTATATCGATTTAGTTGATAGTTAATATGTATTTATCTAGTGATACTTTTTTAAATTGCAGACCAGATTTTAGGATGGTAGTGGCAGTAGCATTTTCCAATCTCTCCCACATAAAAGACAGAGCAGTAACTAGACAGTAAAATCAAAATCCATCGGCATCATTTACAACAAAATTAGGTGACTAGGGCTCCTCACAAACCCCCAATTACTAACAGATGGGACAAACCACCAACAACCACAGACTAAAGAAGGAAGCAAATGGGAGGAGGATGACAAGGCTGTGACAAGAGTCCAAATATGAGATGAAGCATACCTGGAGAACATGGCAACAGCAGTGAGCAATGAAA
>NW_006956633.1:0-446 GCF_000164805.1 Carlito syrichta
AATTCCGGCTACTCGGAAGGCTGAGGCGGAAGGATCGCTGGAGCCCAGCAGGCCGAGGCTGCGGTGGCCGGGAGCGGCCACTGCACTCCAGTCTGGACGACAGAGTGAGACTCCAACTCAAAAAAAAAAAAAACAATCTTTTGATACTACCTGACTTATTAGTGTCGTCTGATACCACTTGCTTTATTAGTGTCTTATGAATCTACTTGCCTTATTAGTGTCGTCTGAAACTATTTGCTTTAGTGTCTTCTGATACTGCTTACCTTATTAGTGTCTTATGATACTACTCGCCTTATAAATGTCTTATGATAATACTTGCCTTCTTAGTGTCATTGGATACTATTTGCCTTATTACTGTCGTCTGATACTACTTGCCTTATTAGTGTCGTCTGATACTACTTGCCTTATTTTGTTTATAACACTATTTAGTTTAAAATGTCTTATGG
>NW_006956634.1:0-620 GCF_000164805.1 Carlito syrichta
ATGTCTGTTTTCCCTCTCACTCTTCTCTCTTTCTAACTTCCTATTGATCCCCCCTTCCTCCATTATTTTCCTCTTTTGTACCTCCTTTTGCTCCAGGGACCCAAGCAACACCCCACTGCACAGACAGATTGTAAGGCAGTAGGAAATAGGTTTCAGTGTGCTCATACACCTATTGGTGGATGCTAGAATCAGCATATAGATTCTGAATCAGTTTCCCACTCAATTAAACCTCAAAACTGTGAAAAGTACAGCCCACAGCCCACACTTCAACTTCAAAAGTGAACATAGCCAGAGGACCCTCATAAGGAAGAATAGGAGATTATACAAGTGAAAACAAAAAGTAAATCACACATTCCCCTGAAAAAACAGAAATGAAAAGAAAGGGGGAGGGGAAAGGGAGGAGGAGAGAAAAAAAATCTACACAAAATGAAGAAAAACCCAAAAGAAGAATAAGGGTCCCCTCCCCAGACCCCTGGGGAGGGCAGACACTGAGGAAACTGACTTTGGAATGCAAACAATGAAGAGCCCCCAGAATGACTGGTTACAAACTACAAACCTAGAATATCAAGACATTAATGGAGAGATTAAAAAGAATTGAGGAGAGTCAAGAAGAAACTAGA
>NW_006956635.1:0-736 GCF_000164805.1 Carlito syrichta
CCTGCTTCATTCTCAGCAAGACGCCGAGACAATTTCTGGTGACCTAGAATTCCAGTTGCTTGGATATCAAGAGAAAGACTCCCATAAAGTTCTTGTGAAATTGGAACCCAAGAATCCTGGTTCCCTTTTCAAAAGACACCCTAAAGTTGTGGCGACATAAAAGACCAGATTGCTAATTAAACCTATTCAAGAGACCTTGTAGATTTAGGCGTTTGAGAACTGGAAGAACCGAATTCCCTTTCTGTTCTCAGCAAGATGCCCTGATTTTCCCTGTTTATGTGGGTTCCAAAATTATTTATACAAAAGTGTACATGCCCAGATGTTTCCTAGGGACGTGGATTCCATGATTACTGGTTACATTTTGATAATTCGTACTACATATTTGGCAACTGCAAAACCCTCAGCCCCTCTCCAAATAAAACTACAAGCGGACATTTAAGGATTACCAAGTTCATCTTAAGATCAGAGTTACATCCAAATACAGCAAGAAGATACTTTTGCTCTGGGAATCTGGCCTTAGTTGTCCCGAGGAACCTAAGCGACGTGTACTCACAGATACCCGTTTACACCTCTCAAGAGTACCAGAATGTTGCTGGAGTCCTGAAATGACTGATTTATAATACCCACAAACCAAATATCTCCGAACATGAGACATTTCGAATCCCTTGTTCGTGTTTATCCCGTAGCAAGGCACCCTGAGAATTTTTCGGATTGGCGTCTAATGTATTACAGATTA
>NW_006956636.1:0-515 GCF_000164805.1 Carlito syrichta
ACTCTGGTATGTGGGGAAGTGGGCAAGAAAGAACTGAGGGAAGAAGGTTTGTTAAGAATGGATTTATTTGGTGACATATTTTCTTTCTTTCTTTCTTTCTTTCTTTCTTTCTTTCTTTCTTTCTTTCTTTCTTTCTTTCTTTCTTTTCTTCTCTCTCTCTCTTTTGTTCTCTCACAAGATAGTCCTGGCTTCTCTCAAACGGCTTCCACTCAGCCTCGGCCTCTCAAACGGCTGTGATCTCAGACTTTCCTTTTGGTCAACATCCTGATCTTCCTTGCTGGTCTTGAACTCTGACCCTGAAATGATCCTCCCACCGGGGGCAGCCCTCACCCCAGATTTCTGGGTTTTGTTTGAGGTCAAGGTGGTGGCTTGCTATGGTGTACAGCCTGATCTCAATCTCCTGGGCTCCAGCTACCTTACTTTCTCAGCCTCACTAAGTGCTGGGAGACAGTCAAGAGACGCTTGGACATCCCCACTCCCCCCGAAGAATTGAGTGTCATGCCTTCCCTTTCCTG
>NW_006956637.1:0-566 GCF_000164805.1 Carlito syrichta
CATGTTCTACCCACTTATTCTAGTTTTCTAGGGCTGCCATAATAAAGTAAAACAGATCAGGGCCTTTAACAACAGAAATTTCCTTTTCACAGTTCTGGAGGCTAGGAGTCCAAGATCAAGGTGTCAGTGGGGTTGGTTTCTTCTGAGGGCTGTCTTCTAGGTCTGTAGGTGACTATTTCTCCGAATATCTTCTCATAGTCTTTTCTCTGTGTATGTGACTTATTTTTAAGAACAACAGTTGTATTGGTTTAGAGCCCACCCCAATGATCTCATTTTGCCACTTTAAAGGCTGCACCTTCAAACACAGTCTCATTTTGCTGTACTGGGAGATTAGTACTTCAGCATACCAATTTGGGGAACACAATTCAGACCATTACATCATTTTATAGCATTCTCTAATGCAAATATACTAGCCATACATTAAGGTAACTTTTACTTCCAGTTGGACTTTTGGGTTAGATTCGAAAAACTCTAAACAATTTTCCCACGTTTACTCACCCTGAGTGGACTCTAACTGCAAAAATTGATGTGGGAGAGCTGAAAGCACAGGTATAAGAGGAATGAGG
>NW_006956638.1:0-596 GCF_000164805.1 Carlito syrichta
GTTGAATTAACAAACTGACTTAGATAGCCAACTAGCTAGTCAGCTGACTTAACTAGCTAGCTACCTAGCTATCTAGCTGGGAAGCCAGCTGAATTAACTAGCTGACTTAACTTTCTAGCCAGTTGTCTAGCCAGTTTAAATAACTAGCTTGCTACCTAACTAGCCAGCTGGGAAGTCAGCTGAATTAACTAGTTTACTTAACCTGCTAACCAACTGGCTAACTAGCTGAATCAACTAGCTGGCTAGCCAGCTGACTTAATTCTCTATGTAGTTAGCTAGCTGGCTAGCCAGCTGACTTAACTAGTTGACTCAATTACTTAGCAAGCTGGATAGATAACTGAAATAACTAGCTTGCTACTAAGCTAGCCAACTGCCTAACCAGCTGACTTAACAAGCTGACATAAATAGCTGGGTTGCCTGCTAGTTAGCTGAATTGCCTTGCTTGCTATATATTTAGTCAGCTGGCTAGCCAGCTGAATAAACTAGGTGACTTAACTAGCTAGCCCCGCTGTCAAGCCCGGTGTGTTAATTAAGCAAGCTACCTGGCTATCCATCTGGGATAGTCAAATGACTTAACTAGGTGTCATAAATAGCTA
>NW_006956639.1:0-1011 GCF_000164805.1 Carlito syrichta
CAGGTAAATCAGCTAGTTAAGTCATCTGGCCAGCCAGCTTTCTAGTTAGGTAGCTCGATAGTTAATTCTGCTAATTAAATCAGCTGGCTAGCTAGGTAGCTAGCTAGCTAAGTAAGCTAGATAAGGCAGCTGGCTAGTTAGTTAAGTCAGATACTTAAGACAGCTGTCTATCCAGTTGCATAGCAGGGTAGCTAGCTAGTTAAGGCAGCTGTCTAGCCAGCTGGCTAGCTAGTTAAGTAACCTAGTTAAGTCAGCATGCAGGACAGCAGGTTATCTAGATAGGTAGTTAATTCAGCTAACAAGGCAGCGAATTATGTAGGTAGGTAGCTAGTTAATTCAGTTGGCTAGCAATCAAATCATCTAGCTATGTCAGCTAGTTAAGACAGGTGGCTATCCAGCTGCCTAGCCAGGTAGTTAGCTAGTTACTTCTGCTGGCTAGCCAGCTGTCTACTTTGTTAAGTCAGCTAGTTAAATTACCAGGCTAGGCTGCTGGCTACATATGTAGCTAGGAAATTAAGTCAGCTGGCTAGACAGCTGGACAGCCAGTTAAGTCAGCAAGTTTAGTCAGCTGGCTAACTAGCTGGCTAGTTAGTTAATTCAGCTCATTAAGTCAGTTGTCTAGCCAGCTGGCTAGCTGGTTAAAAAGCTAGTTACATCAGATGGGTAGCCTGCTGGCTAGCTAGTTATTTCAGCTAGTTAAGTCCTCTGGCTAGTTAGGAAGCTAACTAGTTAAGTCAGCTAGTTAAGTAAACTAACTACATGATAGCTAGCTAGGTAGCTATCTAGTTAAAAGAGCTAGTTAATCGGCTGGCTAGCTAAGTAGCTAGCTAGCTCAATCAGCTAGTTAAGACAGCTTGCTAGCTAGTTAAGTCAGCACATTAAGTTAGCTGGCTAACCAGCTGCCTAACAGGATAGCTAGCTAGTTAAGTCAGTTGATTAGCCAGCTAGCTAGCTAGTTAAGTCACCTAGTTAAGTCAACACGGTGGACAGCAGTTTAGCTAGGTAGTTAGG
>NW_006956640.1:0-432 GCF_000164805.1 Carlito syrichta
TCCGAGAATTCTAGTTTTTTGAATATCAAGAGAAAGACGTCCATAATATTCTTTGGTAACTGGAACCCAAGATTCCTGGTTCCCCTTCACAAGACCTCTCCAAAATTTGGAGTCTTCCAAACCCAATATCCCAGTTCCTACCTGCCCACCAACAAGAATTTTCTGTAATTTGAGGACACCTGAATTGAGGAATTTTGTAAAAATATACCTTTGTTTCTGGGGAATATGATTATGGTTGCAGATATTCCCAGGAAACAAAAGGATTTGTAGGGCCAGATCCTTTATTACAACTAACAAGTTGACAAGAAATTTCCTGTGCATCTCTAATGACAGATTTAATGTATCCACTGAGAAAGTATCTCTGAAAAATGTAGGGACTCAAAAGCCCAGATTGATGATTACATCTTAGCAAGAGGCCCTGAATATTCTGGA
>NW_006956641.1:0-745 GCF_000164805.1 Carlito syrichta
ATTCAGCTACTTTTGCCAGCTTGCTAGCTGGTTAATTCAGCTGGCCATCCTCCTGCTAGCTAATTAAGTCAGATAGTTAAGTCAGATGACAAGCCACCTTGCTATATAGGTAGCTAGTTAGTTAAATCAGCTAGTTAACTCAGCTGGAGAACTAGGTAGCTAGCTAGTTAAGTCAGTTAGTTAATTAGCAGACTATCTGGTTAAGTCAGTAGTTAAATCAGCTGGCTGGCAAGTTGCCTATGAAGGTACCTATCTAGTTAAGACAGCTGGTGAGCCAGCTTTCTATCTAGTTGTCACCTAATTAATTCAGCTCACTGGCCAGCTGATTAGCTTTGTAGTTAGGTATTTATGTGTGCTGACAAGCCAGCGGGTTAAGTAGGTAGGTAGCTATTTAAGTCAGTTGGTTAGCCATTAGGCTATCTAGTTATATCAGTCAGTTAAGTCAGCTGTCTATCCAGCTGTCTATCTTGGTTAGATAGCTAGTTAAGTTTGATGGCTAGCCAAGTGACTACTTCATTATGTCAGCTAGTCATGTTAACTGGCTAGGCTGCTGGCTAGCTAGGTAGCTAGGCAATTAAGTGAGCTGGCTCTCCAGTTGGCCAGCTAGTTAAGTCAGCTAGTTTACTCTGCTGGTTAACCAGCTGGTTAGCTAGTTAAGTCAGCACGTTTTCATTTGTCAAGCCAGCTAGCTAGCTAGTTAAAGAGCTAGTTATGTCAGATGGGCAGCCATCTGACTTGCTAGATA
>NW_006956642.1:0-680 GCF_000164805.1 Carlito syrichta
CCTACCTAGCCAACTGGCAAGTGAGCTGACTTAACTTGGTCACTTAACTATCTAGCCAGCTGGGTAGACAGCAGACATAACTAGCTAGCTACCTACCTAGCATGCTTCCTTGCCAGTTGACTTAACTATGTGAATTAACTAGCTAGCCAGCTGGCTAGCCAGCTGAATTATTTGCCTAGCTACATAGAAAGACAGCAGGCTAGCCAGTTGAATTAACTAGCTGAATTAACGAAGTAGCCAGCTGGCTAGCCAACAGAGTTAACTAGCTAGCTACCTAGCTAGACAAGTGAATAGCCAGCTGACTTATCTAGCTGACATAACAAGACACCTGATGGCTAGCCAGCTGACTTAACTAGCTAGCTACCCAAGCTAGGCAGGTGGCTAGCCAGCTGACTTAGCTAGCTAACTTTACTAGCTAGTCAGCTAACATAACTAGCTGACAAATAATTAGCTACCTAGCAAACCAGCTGACTTTACTAGCTGAAATAACTAGCTATCTTCCTAGCTAGCTATCTAGCAGGCAAGCTGACTTAAATAGCTGGCTTAACTGGCTGGCTACCTAACTAGCCAGTTGACTTTACTAGCTGAAATAACTAGCCAGACAGCTGTCTAGCCATCTAATTAACTAGCTTTTATACTAACTATCGAGCTGGTTAGTCAACTGAATTAACGAGGTGACT
>NW_006956643.1:0-508 GCF_000164805.1 Carlito syrichta
GTAGTTAAGCCAGCTGGCTATCCGACTGTCCAGTCAGCAGCCTGCCTAATTAACCCAGCTGACTAGCCAACTGCCCAGCCTGCTATCTGATTAGTTGGTTCCCTAGCTAGCTAGCCAGCCAAGTAGCTAATAGTTAAGCCAGATGGCTATCAGTCTAGACAAACATGCAGCTAACTACTGAAATCAGCTGGCTAGCCATCTATCCAACCAACTTGCTAGTCAGCTAGTAAAGTCAGCTAGCTATTCAGCTAGCTAATTAAGTAAGCTAGCAACTCAGGTAACTATTCAGCTAGCTAGTTATGTCAGCTAGCTATTCACCTTGCTAGTCAGCTAGCTAGCTCGTCAACTAGATAGTTAAGTCAGCTAGCCAGCTAAATAGCCTGTGAGCTAGCTAGTTGTCAGCTATCTAGACAGCTAGATAGCTTGTTTACTATTTAGATATGTCAGCTAGATAGCCAGCTGGCTAGCCAACTATCTAGTTAAGTCAGCTAGCAAATCAGCTGGTTAT
>NW_006956644.1:0-457 GCF_000164805.1 Carlito syrichta
CCTAGATAGTTAAGTGACCAAGTTAAGTCAGCTCATTTGCCAGTTGGCTAGGTAGGTAGCTTGTCAGTTATTTCAGCTCCTAGACAGCTTGTTAGCAATATAAGTCACCTAGTTAATTCAGCTGGATAGCCAGCTAGCTAGCTATGTAGCAAGCTAGTTAATTAAACTGACTAGAAAGCAGGCCAGCTAGTTAAAACAGCAAGTTAAGTCAGCTGCCTAGCCACCTGGCTATCTAGGTAGCTAGCTAGTTAAGTCAGGTGTCCAGCCAGCTTACTAGCTATATAAATCAGCCAGTTGTCAGCTGTCTTGCCAACTGGCTAGCTAGGTAGATAATTAGTTATGTCAGCTAGTTAAGAAACCTAGTTAAGACAGCTGGCTAGACAGCTGGCTAGCTAGGTAGCTAGCTAGTTATGTCAGTTGTCCAGCCAGCTTGCTTGCTATTTAAGTCAGCTAGTTA
>NW_006956645.1:0-706 GCF_000164805.1 Carlito syrichta
CACTTTGTGCGGCAGAGGCAAAAGGATTGCCAGAACTCAGGGGTTGAAGACCAGCTTGGGCAACTTGGTGAGACCTTGTCTCTACAGTAAATCAAAAAAATTAACCAGGTATGGTGGTGCACACCTATGGTTCCAGATACTTGGAAGACTGAGGCAGAAAGGATCGCCTGAGCCCAACAGGTCGAGGCTGCAGTAACTGTGAGTGTGCCACTGCCTCTCAAGCCTAGGCAACAGAGTGAGACTCTGACTCAAAAAAATATATATATATACATATATATATGTATATATGTATATATATATATATATATACAAAAAAATTAAAAAACAAAGTCCTAAGATTATTATATTTATTAAATAGATTAAATCTATATTTTTTTAAAAAGCTGTCCAACAGAGAAAAGTCCTAACCAGATATCTTCCCCAATGTGCTACAATACATACTGAATTTAAGAAATTTAAACATAAGTCATCCAAATATTCCTTCAGAAAACACGAAAATGGGAAATAGCTAAGATAGCCTGTCCAGGTCTAAACTGGGATTATTTCAGAAATGTAAATTGGGGTTTAGCATTAGGAAATCAAATAATGTATTTTACCATTTAAAAGAATAAAGAAGACTTTTCTAACTATCTCAAAATGATAAAATCATTTGATTACATTTTAACAGCTGTACTATTCATGAATCTAAAAAATAGCAAAAATTCTT
>NW_006956646.1:0-18750 GCF_000164805.1 Carlito syrichta
GAACTGGATTTAAAAATGTGGTACATATACACAATGGAATATTACACAGCCATAAAGAAGGACAAAATTCTGAATGTTGCAACAACTTGGATGGATTTAGAGTCTAGCTTACTCAGTGACCTATCACAGAAACAATAATCTGAGTACCACATGTCCTCACTCATAAGTGGATCTCGAACACTTATCCTAATACTACATACATAAAAAGGATTGGCAGTAGCAGGTCACTGCCAGGGCAGGGATGGGGGGTACACATAACATGAATAAGGGTATCTGATCCCAAACCAGGCTGAATGAGGATCAATGGGAGGCCCAAACTTCTCCTGTACAATGACCACTTATGTACCTAACGCTGAATTGTACCCCACATCTTTAAATTTTTTTTAAAAATTCTTTATTCTGGAAGCTTTTGTTGTATTTAGAGAAGTTATTTTTCTTAAATACATTCAATAGTGTGTATTTTCCACTTCTACAAAAATAGTGCACATGCTTACGTAGGTTTAAATTTAAAAAAATAATTAATACAGACAGCATTTACTATGTTCCAGATCTTTTCGTGGGTTTTACTGTGTGTCTACACTTTGTTTACCTGTCTATATAATCCAAACCCTTTTAATTTTCCACATGAGGTTCAAAATCTCTCATCCTCTTTTGGCCACCTGGTGGTAATTCTAGAAGAAATATTGGTAAAAAATTTATTACTTGTGCACATTAAAATGGTATTTAATATAGTGAAAAACAAAGAATGAAACAAAAACTATTCAAAATAACAATGTATGTTTGTTAGGTATGTAGAACATTCACAATACAATACATGTTAGAATATTCAAACAGTACTAAACTGTTCAAAATTAAAAATAAGAGCAGTCCTTCACAGTATCATAATCATAATGTCATTATCATTAATAAGTTTGTATGTGTGTATGCGCATGTGTGTGTGATTCTATCCTGGAAAAGACAGATATATATCCATAAATACTTATAATTTCAGGTATTCATATCTCTTTTCAAAGAGCACATATAGACTAGCATCACTTATTTAACGATCGCCTAGTATCACATCATAGGAATGTACTATTCCTTATTTAGGTTGTTCCCTAATGATGGGTGTTTTGGTTGTCACTTGTATTTTACTGTTAAAAAAATGCAATAACCTTACATAAAATGTATGTATGTGAGAGTTGTATCCTTCAACACAAGAAATTTTTGTTAGTATAGCTGTATGATTGATTCATTGTAGTGAGATTACTGGGTTAAAGGGAATGTTTATTTTACATTTCAATAGATATTGCTTAATTGTATGTGCCAAAAAAATAAAATCAATGTGCCTTCTTAACAACATGAAAGGAATTATTTTCTCATATTTTCACCAGTACTAAATATCGTCTCCCATTTTAACCATTTGCTTAGTTGTTCAAAAATGGCATTTCATTTTTCTTTGATTTGACCAATATTTGTGATACTTCTAGAAGTATCTGAGTGGTTACTTTGAAATGCTGATCATTTACAACCTTTAAATATTGACAACTTCTGATAATTTCGGCAAACATAACTGATTATTTATTCGAATGCAGGAATTATATTAATCATACTACAAAATATTTAATCCTCAAAATCAATTTAGACAGTATCACTCTTACTTTAATTTTACAGATGAAGTAACTAAAACACAAAAAGATTGGGTGACTTGCCTAATTTCACATTGCAAGTCATTAGGGGTGTCTGGATAAAAAATAATGCAGTGACTCCAGAGACAATGCTCTTAACCTCTCTTCCTGTCTTTTAGGAGGCATGAATGGATGTAAGCTGGAATATTTCTTTTCTGTTAGTCAACTGCAAGAGTACATCTGAGGATTATCATAGGATCTAGTTATTTTTAAGTAAAATTATAGGTCATAAACATGCACTGATGATCAGATACATATCATACATTATTTGGTTGAGTTGGAAAGATCGCTAAGACAAAACCAGACACATATTAAGAAATTTTATAAATGTAGTAACTGCTATTGTAAAGATATGTTAATGGAGCACACAGTAAAATCATTTAATTTGGCTCTGAAGCTCAAAGGGAACTTTTTGAATGAGATGGTGTTGTTGATAAACCTCATAGATGAAAAGGCCATTAGTAAAACCATGAAGTATAAAAGTATAGAGTAAAAAGCAAGAGTAAAGGAAGAGGATATGGAATTTCGTGGTGTACAAGAAGCATGGTAGACTTTTGATGCAAATAAGGCATATACTTCAAGATGAGAAAGAAAGGAGAATTAACCTGAATAAATCAGGAGATACTATACATTGTATAGCCAGAATGTTTCCGTTCATCAATATTTGTGCGCTCCTCTGCATATTATCTCTTCCTCCAGGTCAAGGCACCTGAGAGTCTATTTCTACTCTATCTCTCTCCTTTCCTCCTATGGCCATTGTCATGCTGTGGCTGTAGACTTGGGGTTATACATGGTTCAGGTGACATGAAGGAAAATATCTGTCTGTCTCACATTGAACTGTGATATTACTTAAATGTTGATTAGGGGCCGGGCTCTGTGGCAGAGTTCCTTCTTGTAGAGTTTGGATGTCTTCATGGCAGAAATCCTGTGTGAAATACTGAAGAGTATATTGTACTGCATGCAAAATTATAGTTTTGTTTACTTTATGGCTTTTAATTGGTATATATGCTTTTATTGTTTAACTATATTGGCTGATTAATATGAATTAGACAAAGGTAGATAAAAAAAGTATCCTGTGAAGTTGCCTATAAGCCTTTCTTGACTTTTGCTAACCTGGACTTCTTTTGGTCTCATCATCAGGATGGTGATCTCATTATTAGTATCATTTATAATGATGGACACAGATTCTCGGTGAACTCAGTTGTACAGCCTGAGCTCTGGCTCCGTCTGTGTAGATTTGCCTTTTTGGTATTTATATCATTAGTTTCCCTGTATCTTGAGTGGAACTATAAACTAAACTTAAATTCTTAAGTGTAAAATGCTTTAAGGGTTCCAATGATAGAAACTTGTGCCACTGGATTAAGTAATTCAAAAGAATCTTTGAATTCTCATGGGTGAAAAATTTAGCAATTTTGCTTGGTTATTGGAGAACGAGGTTTGTTAATTATGGAGGTGCCAATCTGACTGCTACCACTCTTTCTATTATATCAGCACCAGGCAGAATGCCAGTCAGCTCAATTTCTAAACATGGCAGTTGCAGCGATATATTATCTAGTAAGGAGACTCGTATCACATACATCTGCTCTCTTGTCTCACAAACAGAAGGATGTTTTAATGGTGGTGAATATCATCAGTAATCTGAAATCTAGAGGGAGCGCATCCATTCACATGTTGAATGTTCTTATACCACACATGTATTATCTACTAGGTTAAGTTTAATATACATTTCCCAGGGATAAAAAACATCAAGTTATTGCCATCATTTTACATGAAGATCTCAAAAATATATTTTTTAAATGTAATTTTTAAAAATGAAATATCATTTTAATGTATAATTTGCCTTTAAATTGTGCTACATTTTTCTATTTTTTAATATTTTCTCCCTTTGATGTGTGAAATCATTTTCAGTACCTTTTCCAGTGAATAAATGTCACCTGAACTTGATGATATGTAACTGTAACATGTTATGAAATACTCAAGTTTTAAAATTTTCCATTTCTATTTTCTACAGATCAGCTAACATTTTTATGTTTGAGCTAAACTTTCATCAAAATATTCAGGTGTTCAACACCTAATTCTTATCAAAAGCTGACTTTAAAAAGCAAATTGCTAAAATGATTATAGTATTAATTTCTAAAAGTTTCAATAACTGAATGAATTAATTGTGCTGATTCACTCAGAAAACTATGGTGTTCCAAAAATATAATTTTCAAATGATGACAAAATGCCCATCTATAATAAAATGTGGTTTCTGACTCTTTAGTAGGCAGAATAATGGCCTCCCAAAATGTCCACATCCTAATCTTCAGGGCCTGTGAATACATGACATGCCAAAGAAGAATTAACGTTGAAGGTGGAATTAAAGTTGTTAATCATTTAACTTTATAATAGAGAGATATGTGAAATTATCTGGCTCAGTCCTCTCTTGTGAGGTTTTAAGAAAAATTTGTAACCATTGTTAAGATTCTGAAAATTTTGGGGATGCTTATTGTCACTTTCTTGTTAAATTCTTATAGTAAAATCTCAATTATATTACCCATATTTTCTAATTATTTACTGTTTTCTTTTCTCTGTGCCAACATGCACAAGAAATGTACCCTCTTAGTCATTGTATCCTATCAGTCAACCTCTGGCACAGTTATAAACAAGATATGTGTACTACCTTTAATAAATTGGTAGAAGGACCTACAAAAGTAGCAAATTAGACTGTGCAAAATAGCATAATGAACATCTCTGCTCTAAAATGTCATTATTTCTCCACTACTTGGTCTCAGATATTTCTCTCTAACCAACATTTCTTCACAAGTGCCAGTTTCTTTTTAAATACTATTCAGTAACTTCCCTCCTTAAGCTCTTTCCTTCCATGTATTTGATTTATTTCTCTCTTTAAAAAAAAAAAAATTTCAGAAGGAGGGCAAGCGCCTTCAAGGAAGGATCCGGAGAAGAAATAGGGCCTTGCTATATTGCCCAGGATGGTCTTGAACTCCTGGCCTCACGTGATTCTCCCATCTCAGCCTCTCAAAGTACTAGGATTACAGACGTGAGCCACTGAGCCCAGCCTGAGTATTATTTTCCCTTGCAAAATGCATCTATTTTAAGTAGGTGAGAAATTACTTAATTGTATGTGGTATTAGAGTCTTTCTTATAAAATTTTTACTTGTGGACTTGCGGCAAGATGGTGACAGGGCAACCTGGTCTGTGAAACCCTCTGCAAAGGAGAGCTGCAATGTGGCTCTGGCTCTCACCCCGGAGGCTGCGGACCCCAAAATTGCAGCCTGCTCTTCATATGGAGCTCGGTTGTTTTCACTGCTGGGACATCACAGTGGACTGGACAGCCACCGCAGTGCAGATGCCACTGTCGCCGTCTCTGCTGCAGCCATGGCAGCCACAGCTGCCGCAGCTGCCGCTGGTAGCACATCACACCACCTGGGCCAGAGAAAATCCACAACTTCAGTCCTTGAGCCCCTTCAGGAAGATCTGCTGGGATCGCTGCCACCTCTCGCACGACTGAGACATCCTGCTCGCCATGAGTCCCCTGCCTGTGCCCAGGCATCCAGCTCCAGTCTCTGTCAGTTCCTGTCCGGCCCAACCCCCTCTGGGGTGAGCAGCTGAGATAGCACCACCTGATGGCAATTCAAGGTAACAACACCGAAACGGGAGAAACAAGCTTGAAAAAGACATAGGCCAGAGTGGTGAATGGAAGGTGATCTAAATAGTCCTTCACAGCAGACCAGGGGCAACTGACCCTAACTGCAAACTAATTTACCTGCTTGAAAAGAAAGCTAGAAATCAGAACTGAAAGGACATTGAACTTAAATGAAAAGTCTCAGAGTGTGCTTCATTGATTCTGTTAGTTAAATGCTTAATTCTATTCCTACTGTATTGTTCCCTTTTTTTCCCCTGTTCCTTTTCTTCTCTTTTCTTCTCTCTGTAAACCATATCGTTGTATAGAGGAACAGCACACCAATAAGGTAGTTGGTTAGCTTGTATGTTAGCATCACTATATGTTTTATTTTTTTTTGTATGGGAATTGGTTTGTCAGTAGCTGTGGTCTATTTTTTTAATCTGTTTCAGTATAGGTCTCTCTCTCCATTTGTTGCCACACGTTTGTTTCCCCCCTTACTCCTCTATCTCTCCACCTCCCTCTTCAAGCCACTGTCTGCTCCATTCTCTTCCCTCTGTAACCACATTTTATTTCAGGGAGTAAACCTACAGCCCTACTGCACAGACAGATTCCAAGGCAGTGGGAAGTGGGTTCCAGATTATCCACACACCTGTCAGCGAATACCAGGACCTGCAGATAGATTTTGAATCACAGCTCCCCCCTTAAGTAAATCTCAAAACTGCAAAAAGGACAACCCCCAACCTACAGTGCAACTCCAGAATTGAACAATGTAAGAGGGCATACATAAGAATAGGAGACTGAAAAAACAGAAGTAAAACCAACCCCTTTACCCTGAATAACAGAATTAAAGAAGACAGTGACATGGAGGGAAGGAAAAAGTAGGGAGGGGGAAAAAACTGACACAAATGAAGAAAAACCAAAAGAAGAATATAGGTCTCACACAGACCTCTGGGAGATCAGACACTGAGAAAACAGATTCTGGAACACAAACATTGAAGAGTCCCCAGAATGACTGGTAACATGCAACAAATGAAGACATCAAGACATCAATGGAGATAATTTTAAAAATTGAGTAGAGACAAGAGGAAAATAGGAAGGAGCTGATGTCAGACATAACAGTAGTAAAGAATATTGTGGTGGAAATGAATAACAGACTAATAAGCATTGAAAGCAGAATTAGCCAAGCAGAAGAAAGAATCTCAGAGCTTGAAGACCAAAACACAAAACTAACCCAAACTGTCAAAAGCATAGAAAAGAAGCTCAAAAAGACAGAACAAAACATACAAGAGATGATCACTTCAAGAGACCAAACCTAAGAGTAATTGGGCTTCCTAAGGCAGAGAGAGAAACAGAGACCACACTGGAACAAATATTTCATGAAATCATTCAAGAAAATGTCCCTCATCTCATCAAAGATGAAAAAATTCAAGCACAAGAGATTCAGAGAACCCCTGCAAGACAACAAATGAGAAGACCAACTCCCAGACACATAATAATTCAACTAAACAAAGTAGCTATAAAAGAAAAAATTCTAAAGGCAGTAAAACTACCTACCAGGGAAGACCAATTAGAATAGCAGCAGATTTATCCATAGAAACCCTTCATGCCTGGAGAGCCTGGAGCCCTATCTTCAAAGTTCTAAAAGATAAACTATTTCAACCAAGAACAACCTACCCAGCCAAACTAAGCTTCATTAGTGAGAGAGAATTGAAATCTTTTCCAGATATCAATCCCTAAACCTACGCTGCCACCAGACCACCTCTACAAGAAACACTTAAGAATGTACTGAACACAGAAGAAAAAGAAAAAATAACAACAACATTTTTCACAAGAGTACAGGCAAAAGATTAAAAACACACATGAACCAACTCCAGAACCCAAAGAAAGACAACAAACAGGAACAACTCTGTAAAACCTTATGACAGGGATCAACTCCTGTATTTCAATTGTTAGACTAAATGTGAATGGAAGAAATGCACCACTGAAAAGACATAGAATGACAAAATAGATAAAATATCATCAGGCAACAATCTATTGCCTTCAAGAGACTCACCTCACTAGAAAGGACACCCACAGACTCAAAGTAAGAGGATGGGAAACAAACTTTCAGGCGAACGGAATACAAAAGAAAGGAGGAGTAGTGATCTTAATTTCAGACAGAATACCCTTCAAGCTATTAAAAATCAAAACAGATACAGAAGACCACTACATATTGATAAAAGGCTCAATCCATCAACAAGAAATATCTATCCTAAATATATATGCACCCAACATAGGTGTGCCAATTTTCATAAAGCAACTTCTAGGAAAACTAAAGAAAGATATTGATTCTAACACCATCATAACTGGGGACTTTAATACCCCACTCACAACCCTAGACAGATCATCAGGACAAAAAATCAGCCAGGAGATCTGGAACCTCAATATGACTTTGGACCAAATGGACTTAATTGATACCTACAGAACACTCCATCCAAAGACCACAGAATACACATTCTACTCATCACCACATGGAACGTATTCTAAAATCGACCATGCAATTGGCCATAAATCAAGCATAAGCAAATTTAAAAGGACCGAAATTCTACCATGCACTTTCTCGGACCACAGTGGAATAAAAATAAACATTGACACCAACAAAGCCCCCCCAAAACCCACAAAGACATGGACACTAAACAGCATGATGCTAAACAACTCCTGGGTCAATGATGAAATCAAAACAGAGATCAAAAGTTACCTGGAAACAAACGAAAATGAAAAAACATCTAACCAAAATCTCGGGGATGCCTTGAAAGCTGTAATAAGAGGGGAATTTATAACCCTACAAACACACATGAAGAAAATGGAAGGAACACAAATTAACAACCTAACAAGCCACCTAAGGAAGCTGGAAAAGCAAGACCACAAAAACCCTAATTTCAGCAGAAGAATCCAGATCACCAAAATAAAAGCCCAAATCCAGGACATAGAAGACAAAAAGATAATACAAAATATCAGTGAAACAAATAGCTGGTTCTTCGAAAGGATAAACAAGATCGATGGTCCCCTAGCTAGACTGACCAAGAAAAAACGAGAAAAAAATCAAATAAGCACAATGAGAAACACAAAAGATGAAGTCACATCTGACCCTGAAGAAATACAAAAGATCATTAGAGACTATTACGTACACTTGTATGGAAACAAACTTGAAAACCTTAAGGAAATGGAGAACTTTCTGACATCACACAACCTAACTAGATTGGAACAAGAAGAAATTGAGACCCTAAATAGACCAATAACAATCAAGGAAATCAACTAATTAATAAGAAAACTTTCTACAAAAAAAAAAAAGCCCTGGTCCAGATGGCTTTCCAGCAGAATTCTACAAGACATTTAAGGAGGAGCTGATACCAATCCTACTGAAGGTATTCCAGGTGATTGAAAAAGATGGAATGCTCCCCAAATCATTTTACAAAGCCAAAATCACATTGATACCCAAGCCAGGTAAAGATCCAACAAAGAGAGAACTACAGGTCAATATCTAAGATGAACATAGATGCTAAAATTCTCAACAAGATCCTAGCATACAGAATTCAGCAATACATCTCAAAAATCATCCATCATGACCAAGTAGGCTTCACCCCTGGGATGCAAGGCTGGTTCAACATTCGTAAAACCATAAATGTAATTAAATACATCAACGGATGTCAAAACAAAAACCACATGATTACATCATTAGATGCAGAAAAAGCTTTTGATAAAATCCAGCACTCTTCTTGATAAAAACCCTTGAACATCTAGGCATACAGGGAACATACCTCAAAATAGTAAAAGCCATCTACGAGAAACCCACAGCCAGCATACTCCTAAATGGACAAAAATTGGAACCATTTCCCCTGAAAACTGGAACAAGACAAGGAGGCCCACTCTCACCCCTCCTGTTCAACATAGTATTGGAAGTCCTAGCTAGAGTATCAGAGAAGAGGAGGCAATCAGGGGTACCCAAATAGGAAAAGAGGAAGTCAAGTTATCTCTCTTTGCAGATGATATGATTGTGTTCCTTGAAAACCCAAGAGAACCTGTCAAAAACCTCCTTACACTGATAAAGGCCTTTGGCAAAGTCTCAGGATACAAAAATAAATGTACAAAAGACAATCGCATTTCTCTACACCAATAATAAACAAACAAAAACCCAAATAAAAAACACAATTCCATTCACAATTGCCACAAAAAAAATGAAATTCCTTGGCATCTTCCTAACTAGAGATGTGAAAGACCTTTACAATGAAAATTACAAAACACTGCTCAAATAAATCAAAGATGACATAAACAAGTGGAAAAATATCCCTTGCTCATGAATTGGAAGAATCAACATTGTGAAGATGTCCAACTTACCTAAGGCGATCTACAAATTTAAGGCAATGTCCATCAAATTACCAGCAACATTCTTCTCTGACCTAGAAAAGACAACACAGGAATTCATATGGAAACACAAATGTCCAAGAATAGCCAGAACAATCCGCAGCAAAAAAAACAAAGCAGGTGGTATCACAATACCAGACTTCAAACTTTACTATAAAGCTACAATCATCAAAACAGCTTGGTATTCGTACAGGAACAAACATATAGATCAATGGAACAGAATTGAGATTCCAGAAGCAAAACCTCAATTTCTCAACCAACTCATCTTTAACAAAACCCCCACCACCTACCAATGGGGAGAGGAGAACCTATTCAGTAAATGGTGCTGGGAAAACTGGCTGACCACCTGCGGAAGATTGAAACAGGACCCCTATCCATCCCCATGCACAAAGGTTAACTCCAAATGGATCAGAAACCTAAATGTAAAACCTCAAACCATAAGAACCTTAGAAAAGGAAGGAAATACCCTCATGGAAATCGGAACTGGCATCCAATTCCTGAACAAAACCCGAAAACCCACAGGTCATAAGAGAGAAGATAGACAAATGGGACCTTATTAAACTGACAAGCTTCTGCAAGGCCAAAGAAACCATCAAGAGAGCAGGGAGACATCTACAGACTGGGAAAAAATATTCACCAACACCAGGTCTGACAAAGGCTTAACATCCTGGATCTACAAGGAACTCAAATGTGCTGAAAAGAAAAAAACAAACAACCCCATTATAAAATGGGCAAAAGACATGAACAGACACTTCACAAAAGAGGACATCCAAGCAGCCAACAAACACATGAAGAAATGTTCTACCTCACTAATCATCAGGGAGATGCAAATCAAATCTAACTCCAGTCAGAATGGTAATTATCAACAACTCAAAAAATAACAGCTGCTGGAGAGGGTGTGGCGAAAAGGGAACACTTCTACACTGTTGGTGGGAGTGCAAACAAGTGCAACCTCTGTGGAAAGCAGTGTGGCGATTCCTAAAATCTCTAAATAACAACCTCCCATATGACCCCGCAATCCCCCTACTGGGAATATATCCTGAAGAACTCAAATCACTCTATAAAAAAGATACCTGTACACGTATGTTTATCGCAGCATTGTTCACAATAGCAAGAACCTGGAAGCAACCATGCTGCCCATCAAAAGAGGACTGGATTAAAAAATGTGGTACATATACACAATGGCATACTACGCAGTCATTAAAAAGAACAAAATCATGAATTTCGCAGCAACCTGGATGGAACTAGAGTCTATAATACTGAGTGACCTCTCACAGAAACAAAGATCCTAGTATCACATGTTCTCACTCATATAATGGACCCTGAACGTCCAATGTAATACTATAAGAAAATAACTGACGGTACTGGGAAACTATGGGGGGGGTGAAGGGGATTGGATTAACAGTAGCAAATATCTGTCTGGGAAAGTTGGAAACACCTCTTATCAACAGGGTGCCTGAATGAAAAATAATTGTACACCTAACCCTTAACCGTACCCCACAAAACCATAATAAAAAAAAATATTTAAAAAGAATAATTTCAAGATACATCAAATCTCAAAACACAGTTCTAGTTTTACTTTTGTAAATCTAAAAAATATCAACGTCTATGCTAAACAAGTTCCTTTAACTCTGTATATCTCATTTCAACAGAAGGTATATACTGCAAATTCTTTATTTAATTATATTCTTCTCACACCAGTTCCTGCAAATAGAAGGGAGCAGTCTTACACAGACTAGCTGTTCCCCTAGTGTTAGTTTTATGACTTCCCAGAGATAATAGGAAAATAATAATCTTAGAGATGTTAGGAACAATTACAATCAGCTTTGATTTAATATGTGTTTATCCTTTACAGTATGTTCATTAGGACCATTTTTTGTTTTTGTTTTTTGAGTTGGAGTCTCACTCTGTCACCCAGACTGGAGTGCAGTGGCCCCTGGCCACTGCAACCTTGACCTGCTGGGCTCCGGCGATCCTTCCACCTTCCAAGTAGCTGGAACTACAGGTGCGCACTACCGCATCCGGCTAATTTATTTATTTTTCTTAATTGTAGAGATGAGGTTTTGCCAAGTTGCCCAGGCGGGTCTCGAACCCTCAGGCTCAGGCAATCCACTCATCTCAGCCTCCCAAAGGCACGGGATTACAGGCTGAGCCACCGAGTCCGGCTTCTCTAGGATCTTAACTTTTTCCCCCTCTGTTTCATCATCTCACACCTGTGGTCCCAGCTACTCTGGAGGCTGAGGTGGGAAGATTACCTGAGTCTAGGAGTTTGAGATTGCAGTGAGTTGATTGTGCTACTACATTCCAGCCTGGGCACCAAAGGAGAGTCTGTATCTAAAAACAAAGCAAAACAAAACATAGACCTCAGGGCATAAGAATAATGTCTTCTGTTTAATTACTTTTTCAGAATTAGAGGGTACTTAGATATTCTCACCCTAAATAGAATTATATGCATGTATATTCAGGATTTCTGTTAAAGCTTATTCCAATGTCCTCTTTCAGTGTCCCTAGACGATAAGAGCGATGGCATCATTTTCTTATCTATTTAAATGTTTTGCATAAGCTTTCTAACACACACAAAGATATATATATGTGTATATATATATAAAATTTCTAAACATGGCAGTTTATATTTATATATATCTTTTTTCTGGTCTAATTCTTTTTTCTCTTAAGTTTATGTTAATTTGTAATACTTTTAAAAATGAATGCCATTTGAAAACCACAATTTCTCATGAATATTTACTTTTTCTGTAATCAGTTTTCTCAGATGCTTATTTTATTTTTCCAGACAAGAAGCCAATATTGTAGATTTGTTGATTCCATTACTGATGATGGGCACTTGATCAATTGGTTGGGTGGGCCTCCGTATTTCTCCATTGTATAGTTATCATGTTGGACATTGTAATTATTAATTTGTGGATAAATTTTTTTGTATCTATGCAAATGTCATTTTATTCATCAAAAAAGGTTTAGCACTACTGATTATTCGTGCTTGCATCAATTATTAGTATAATGGAAAATAGTATTTTCTAAGTCCTTTATTCTACTTTTATTTAGTCTTCTAAATCCTTCTACTTTATTAGTTCGCAGCCTACTATAAGCATGATCATTCTCTTTTTTATTTATTTGAATTAATTTTAATCAGTATGGATTCATGATTATACATTTATTCAGTAGCTTTCTATTACTATTAGGAATTTTGATGCTCAACTTTTATCAGATTTATATTGTAGAATACCTTCCAGCTTACTCCTTCCTCTTTCATATATGAGGTCTGACAGCTAGGTTTACGAGCCATCCTAGAAAAAGTTCTACATATCTCAATGCTGAATATCACTACAGTCACCTTTGAAGTACTCCCCTTATGAAGGTAGGTACCAGTACCAGAACCAATTCACCCATCAAAGCCATTTTGGAACTCTTACTGGAATGGTCATGAAAGCTGTAGTCATCTTTTGAGAACTGACAATTAAGTTTGTGAACTGGCCACTGTGCACTTACATTGGCAGCACTGTACAAATAACTGTATTGGAACACCCTCCCTACTCAACTTATCTGGCTCCCAGTAACTTTTTTTCTTTATCTGAAGATAAGGGAAATAGTGAAAGAAGACATTTGATGATATTCAGAACATCAAGGGTAACACAACGACAGCTCTCATGGTCATTCCAGAAAAAGAGTTCCAAAATTGCTTTGACGGTTGGACTAGGCATTGACTTTGGTACATAGCTTCCCAAGGGGACTACTTCAAAGGTGACCAATACTGATATTCAACAATGAGGTATCTTGTACTTTTTCTAGAATGAGTTCATAAACTTAATTGATAATTTCTTTATCAGTTGTTAGAAACTTCGCTCCAGTTATGCTCATAATAATTACTCACTTGCTCAATTTTGACATATAGAAGTAGTTTTAGATTGGCTAACATATATCAATTAGAAATAACACTGGAATTCAGTAATTGTGTACATTCTTATGATCTTTAAACCGAGAATATATATTCAAAGTACTATATTCAAAATCGATTCTTTTAATAAAGTCATAAATGGAGTCAAATGCAACTTTATCACATTAGATATCACTTGACTAATTGTAGGGGAAACCTGGAATAAGGATTATAAAGCAAGTAAAGGAAGGCTATCCAAGAAAGAAGACCCTTTCACGCTCCTGGAAACATGGTAATAGAGGCAAGAGACACATGAAAAGGAAAACCAACTTCTGTCTCACTGGTGATTAATCTGTCCATTCAAAGTTCAACAGCTCCAGTGAATTGTGTTTGCACTAAAATTAAGGCACGAGTCCACATGATCAGTGGCCCTTGTATCTACTTGTGGAGATAAATGGACATTTTTGGGTTTATGAACTTTGGCATGAATACAAGCTAAAAACAATCTTTTTCTCTCACTCTTTACAACAACGTAGTTGTGAGTATTCCATAAGCTATCATTTGGACTCTTTGATGCACCTCATAAATGACTTGTTGCTTTCACAAAAACTTTTATTTTTATATTCCAAATACCTGATATTGTGACCGAGAGAGAGTCCTATAGTGTCTTGGTATCTCATCAGTCACACTCTGTGCTTGACATCTTCAGATATAAATTCCCAAATGGTAAACAGGTATCTGTCATGCAATATTTCATCTTACATCCTCAATAACATGGATTTTTTATGGTTGGTTATATAAATGGCATGCTGAGTTTAAGCTAATGTGTTTTCCATCCCAAATGGCACAGCTGCTCTTTCCTCCTACATTAAGCACTGAGCAGGTGGTGTTTTCTAACCATTTATGTTCATTCTGTCTGCTGTCATGAGCAAGAGAGATCATAGACATGCTCAGCAGCTCTTGTAGTTAAATGGTGATGAATACAACAGTGAAAGTCTGCTTTGGCCATGAAAGCATCTAATTTGAAAACCATGGCAACAGAAGTGTGTGAGGTGGGGCTAGGCTCTATCCTCTGATATCCAGAAATAATTCAACATCATCTATCAGCCATTTGTCTTGTCTGTGATTATTGCTGAAAATGATGAATAAAAGCAGAGAATATCCTTCCCTAGAAGTGGCAAGACTTTTTCTCTAGTTAAAAGGACAAAGTTTCTCATCAATAATTTACAAATCATTTTTTTACATTCATTAAAACAATAAGAAAGATAGAAAAAATGGCCATCATATTTTCATACTCACAATGTCAGCTAAGAGTGTCTTTATTTGTCATCAGGGCTTCATGTAAAAACAAAAATATTTGCTTTCTTGTCCAAGGTAAAAAATTGCTTTTTTAAATTCCTTCTTTTTTATTTCATGGACAAAAAAAACCCAAAAAACAAATATCACACTCAAAGAAAAAGTGTTGAGTACCAGATCTTGTGAAAAATTTAAAAATATAATTCTGGAGAATAAAAATTTACATCAGTTTGATCTTTGACTTCTAATGGTAGGTTAATAGCTATGTATGAAGGAAAATGTAGATGAAAGTTGCTATATTAAGATCAAGCTTAAGAAAGACATTCATAAGACCATGAAAAGATCACTGCCTTTCTGGTTTTCTTTATTTCTGTTTCTTGTACTCTACCATACTATGTGTGTCATTTGGAATCTGTCTTGTTTCTATAAATAAATATTTTACTGAAAGGGAACTATTATAAAAACAATAGCCTATGACACTGTCTGGTCCAGGGAGACTAAAAGCAGCATAATCAGAATAAGAGTTCAGTTATGGGCCAGAAAAGAGGCAGAAATACAAACTGCAGAAGTAGTATGGAAATACAGGAATAGGTCAATCAAAAAGTCGGCATTGGTGGTACAAAAAGGGTAAAGTAAAGAACTGTAGAAAGCCATATGTCTGTGGCTGTGCCTAGAGAGAGCTGTCTAACAAAATAAAGTAGCTAGGGAATTAGGAAGCAGTGATTTTTATATTAATTGGGTTTTATTGATTTTTTCTTTCATTATTCATTCATTCTGTAAAAAGTTATGTTTCAATGTTTCAAATTCCTAAATTTGCATATGCTATTCTTAACTACATATAAATAAAACTGGAAAAGAATCTGCAAAAGAGTGAAGGCTTTAGGTTTACAAATTCTATTTGTTCAGTCTATAGCAGGTATCTTCACAGTTACATTTACCTGAAGACTACAGAGTCTTGACTACATAATCATTCATTTTAATATTCCTATTCAAATCTTTTTGTTGGTAGAATATCTCAATCTTACAGCCAAAGGACAGAAAAGAAAGAACGTTGAGTGAATGTATCCCATATCTTATGCTTTAACATAGTTTAAGATTTGTGATAAGAGGTCAGAATGTGAAGACTGTTTTTAAGAGCTTGATCTCAAAGATGAGCCATTACAAGCTGGTTGATATTAGAAAAATCAGGACTTTAATTTTGTTCTCTCTAAAAATGGCCTAATAAGGCCAAATGCTTCATAGAATTGTAAGAGACAAATGATTTTCTAGTGAAGCTTATGGTACAGAATCTGGACAATAATACTTTTCAAACACAATTTAGGTATTATCATTACATTATTAATCTGAATGCTGGAAACTGAAGAACCTATATGAAATTTGCATATTATTCACAAAATAAATCTGAAGTGGTTTTAGAAGTAAATATTTTTATATTCTAACCTGGTGTCATTAAATATCTTTTTGGGGTTAAAAATAATACAATGAGTACAGATCAAGCTGTATGTTTTACTTATCTGTATATTAAAACTTGTACTACTGTATCAACATACTTTTGTATATTAATAGTAAAAATAGAAATATAAAAAGGATGAGATACAAATAATTATGAGCAAGGATTTATGAATAAAATCAAGATAGAAGTTTTATTCTATAAGACAAATGACAAATTTACAACCATGACACTTTATTAGATTCAGAGTCAATTAGTTACCTTGGGTCTCTAAGCACTACTGTGGTTAATGGAGGTACTGACAGTAAAGGTGTATTGGATCCATAGTTATAGAGCACAATTTGTATGATCACTCTCTTGCGGAATTTGGAGACCCTAAGACAAAAAGCAGAAACATGTTCATGAATGTAGCTTTAGAAATGTTTCTTGTAAATCCATCCCTTTACTGAGAAATATGTTTTCACTTTTCTGATGAGACTGTGTTGTTACTGTTTTAAACATAGCTTAACCATTATTATAGCATGTATTTACACTAATCTACTTCCAGTCTAGACTATAAACTCCTTGAAAGATAGATAATTTTCTGTTGTTTCCTTAGTAACTCATGTACATTCAGCAAATAGTAGGTAGTCACAACATATGTAATACACACACACACACACACAGATACAGCCACTATGCTATCATGATCTGCTGAGGAATGTCAAATCTTTTTAAACTTTTGAATATAATAGGCCCAATCATTTCAATTGTTTCAAATGTATATCTTTATTTGTGGAGGTGGGTAAATAAAATCCTTTTAACACAGCTATAATTTTATATTCATTAAATTAACAAGGTAAAGCTGTGACCTTAATTCCAGATGGGTTTTACAAGATCCAATCACCATACTTTCTAGAGCTGAACTGATAGTTAAAATACAGACAATTTTCAATTTGGTAGTGCAGGCAATTTACCCTCTATTGCTCTTATAAACATTTTTGAAGCAACATTGACCATGTTAGAAGTAAATCTGAGATTAAGCATACAACTGCATTAACAATAGGAATGAGATATTAAGAGAATTAGGTATCAACTGGAAAGCAATTCAGACTATCTAATAGGGCAATTTGTGTAAGAGAAGCTTCCTAAAATGCATATGAGGTCCAATACAAACAATTAACTAAGCCATGTTTTATTTTAATTTCTGACAGGATATTCATCAAAGTGCAGAGTAGAAATAGATGGTTGATAGTGAAAACAGACTGAAAATGATGACAACAAAGCTTATCTTACATTAGTGATATGGATTCTGGGCTACAAACAACCAGATGTTTTAGACAAATGACCTTTTTGTGGTTTCTAATCTTGCCTTGTAAAATCAAATATATAATATAATACTTTCCTGCACTTTTCAAGGTTGAATGATTTGTTTGCACTGTTACTAAAGGAATGCATTTGGAGATCCTAATGGGAATATGACATTTTCTAATGGTAATTGTGATGTCAATAAAGAAAATATAAACATTGTGGACAGCATTTTTATACATGCAATGGTATGGTGTTTTTTTTATATAAGGAATCAATAAGTTCCCATCATGAAATTCTATGAACTTAGTATCTGTAAGATACTTAAGTCGATGTGGTAAGGTGAAATAAATAAATCTTTTCTTGTAATGATATAAAAATTTTGTTAATAAAAAACAGATATAAATATAAGTAGCTCAAATGTTGAAAGAACCTGGGTGAGATGGAGATAAAAAGGAAAGATTTTCTTGAAAGGAGATCATTTTAAAAGACTAATAAGAGCAGATAACAGGCTGAGGAGAAAAGAAGTGAATTGAGGATAAAGTTAAAGACATTTATAAGGGCAAGAAAATATTATAAGCCTGTTTGAAGGTTAATGAGTTTCATTCACTTACATGAGCCACTTGAAGGATTAAAAAAAGTGATAATCCTGGAATATAACTTTTGAAAAGGGTTGGATAAAACTCTATGCCATAAGTTTTAGATAGATGATTCAAGAAAAGAAGGAAAATTTTCTGAAATAATAATTGTAATAATGAACTTTTATGGAATGCATGCTATATTAGCTTTGTTTCTATCATTTCATTTAATCCTCACAACTATATAAAACAGACACTATTAGTATCTCCATTTTGTATAAGAGGAAACAGAGGAAAGATTAGTTGAATAACTTGCCCGTTATTATACAATTATAGAGTGAAGATTCAAACCCATAAAGTCTGGCTCCACTGCCAAAGCTTGAACCTTTCTTCCTATCAAGAAAATTATTCTAAGTTGAGCTCGGTGGCTCAGCCTATAATCCCAGCGCTTTGGGAGGCTGAGGTGAGTGGATTGCCTGAGCCTGCGGGTTCGAGACCCGCCTGGGCAACTTGACGAGCCCTCATCTCTACAATAAATCAAAATTAGCCAGGCGCGG
>NW_006956647.1:0-663 GCF_000164805.1 Carlito syrichta
TTAAGAGGAAGCTACACCTGGCTGATGTCCTTTAGAGCAGAAACAAAATGTACCCCTCTCTCCTTTTCATTTCCTAATTCCATAGATAAAAATTTTAAAGATAAAATAAATGTTAAGTGAGGAAGGATTCTTTCTTAAAGGCCATGCTAAATGAGATTTTAATACTCAAGTTTGTTCAAGGCTTAAATTACATACATATATAGATCCATTGAAGTTCTCAAAGTTTTACTGCTTTAAAATGACTGGCAGAACATATATTCATATACTTTGTGCTTATTCCTATTTTCTAAACTCTCCAATACTCATGTATTTTATCTCATAACTCCTTAACACATATTCAGACTGACAAAAAAACCCATCAAGTGAGCAGTGGATGATGAAAATATGTTCGTGTGTGTGTGTGTGTGTGTGTGTGTGTGTGTGTGTGTGTGTAAATATGAATATGAATATAACCATTCAGTTATTTAAAAAGAAGGAAATAATGTCTTTTGAAGCGACTTGGATGAAACTGGAGATCATCATCCTAAGTAACATAGGAACAGAAAACAAAATACTGCAAGTTCCCATATAAGTGAGAGCTAAGCTAAAGGTCTGGAAAGACATCTAGAATGGTATAATGGGCATTGGAGACTGGGGGGGGGGGTTAGTAAGGGAGGGAGGAAT
>NW_006956648.1:0-602 GCF_000164805.1 Carlito syrichta
TGTCCATTGATAGATGAACAGATAAACAAATGTGGCATTTTTGTATGTTTTAGGCCTTTCAGGCTGCTATAACAATCCCATAGACGATAATTCACAAGTGAAAATTTATTGCTCACAGTTCTTGAGGTTGGAAAGTCTAAGTTCAAGGTGCCAGCGGATTTGTTGTTTGGTGAGGACCCCCTTTCTGGGTCACTGATGTGGCCTTCTCACATCAAGGCAAGGCAATTCCCTGAGGCCTTTTGATGAGGACAATAATCTCATTCATTGGGATTAGGTCACAGGTTCAGCCCTGTGACCTAATCGCCTCCCACAGACTGTTCCTCCAAACACCATTCCACTGGTAATTAGGGTTTTGACATACAAATTTGGGAGAACACACACATTCAGACCACAGCAACATACAATGGAATATTGTCATTAAAAAGGAAAGAAATTCTGCTACAAGGTGAGTGAAACCTGAAGCCATTCTGTTTAGTGAAATAACCAGTCTCAAAAAGACAAGGACTATATGATTCAACTTATATGAAGTACCTACAGGAGTTAAAATTATAGAGACAAGTAGAATGATGGTTTCCAAGTGCTGAAGCAGTAAAGAATTTCAG
>NW_006956649.1:0-569 GCF_000164805.1 Carlito syrichta
CACTTCCCAGTCCCTCTCACACTCTTTCCACCTCGCAAGCCCCTCGACTTGGAAGGTCCTGAAGGGTAATGGAGGAAAAGGGTCTTCAGACTCAGCTGGACCCTGACTCGAAGCTCCCACAGTCCAGAGCACCTCTCCAACGCAAGTGGATGATATCTGATCGAAGCTAGGGAATAATGACACTCTGTTCCACAGATCCAGAAAGGATCTGAGGCGAGGGAAGGTGTGACTCCCCCAGCTAGGAGTCGGCTTCAAAGAACTTAGCCGAGCAAGAGGTAGCCCAATCCGGGCATGGAGGAATGATCCCTGTGGGAGAGGGACCCCGTGCTTGGGGGCTCTCACTTGCTTCAAGGAAGCACCCAGGGCAGGTGGCAATGAAACGGGGCAACTGGTCAAGCTTCATCTGCCAGAGTTCTGATCCAGGGTTATAGGTAGGCCGCACAGCCCTGAGAGGAAAGCGTGAGGCGGGAAACCTCCAGCCAGACTGAACCCTGAGAAAAGTTCTACGCACAGCCAGAGTTTGCTAACTGCACAAGTCCAGGACTGTACATACCTTTTGCTCCGGGGTC
>NW_006956650.1:0-16725 GCF_000164805.1 Carlito syrichta
GGGGTCAGTTTCCACATAGGTTCTAGGTAGACAAACCAACCTATGCTAAAAGTCAGTCTTAACAACTTAAACTGAGTGCCACCTAGTGGCAAGTGTTATATATTATTAAATCCATTCAAATCACATTCATTCATCCAGCAAGCAAGTAACATTCTGGCAGATGGTATGTAGAGCATAACTATGCAAGATAAATAAAATATTGCTCCTGTTCTTATTCATCTCATGGACAGATTAGATACATAGATAATCAATACAGATAAATGTACATAGTTGAACAATGTTCAGTGTAACAGCAGAAATATGCAAAAATAAGTACTCAGCATTTATTAAAAACCTAAAATAAATGCAACACTTTGTTAAACAGGTTCTCTTAAACCTGATCATCTCACTCAGACATTTCTTTTTCTAATCAATTCATCACCTATATGTTTTTTATTTTTTAATTTTTTGAGTTGGAGTCTCACTCTGTCGCCCAGACTGGAGTGCCGTGGCATGCTCCCAGCCACCGCAATTTCAATCTGCTGGGCTCCAGCAATCCTTGTGCCTCAGCCTTCCAAGTAGCAGGAACTACAGGTGCACACTACCATGCCCGGCTAATTTTTTTCATTTATTGTAGAGATGAGATCTCGCCAAGTTGCCTGGGCGGGTCTTGAACCCGTGGGCTCAGGCAATTCACTCACCTTGGTCTCCTAAAGCACGGGATTACAGGCAGAGGCACTGAACCCGGCCACCAGATTTTAATTGTTCAGGTTTTTCCCCTACCTTCCCTTCTGATGGGGTGCATACCGTCCCATCTTATCCCTTAAATTCCACAGTTCAGAATAAAGGGCAGGAGAAAACCTTTATTGAACACCTACTATTCCCAGAACTAAGTTAGGCATTTTATACTCAGCATCTCATTTAATCCTCACAGCAATACCATAAAGTATAATTCTCTCTCATCTTTCAGACAAGGAAAAAGTTTTAGATAAATTGCCTGCTCACAATCACAAATCTATTTTAGTGACAGACAGTACAATGATTCCAAAGCTCCCCACTCCATTCTGACTCAAAAGAGTTGCCTTGTCTATTCATTCCTAGGCCTACTACCATGATCAGATCTTGATTATTTTTATCTTATGGTCTCCATCAATTCCAATCTACTTTACACTGTTTACATTCAGCCTCAAATCATCTGATCTAAAACCTTCAATGCCCTATGCCTATCCTCTGCATCCCTGATTGATATTCAAATACTCAACTTAGTACTCAAAGTCCTCCAAGAGACTCTCAACTATTTTTCCAATTTAATTTCCCACCACTACCTGTCATTCTCACCTTTTCTGTGAACTCCCCTGCAATTGGAGATAATCATTCACACCTGTGTTCCAACACTAAACATCTGTTACACCACTTATTATAATCTCTCTCATACTGTAGTTATCCGTGTACTTTCCACTACATCAGGAGTTTCACCAAAGCATTCTGTAGCCATCTTTAAGGACCAGAATATAGCAGTGTCTCATACCTAGTAAATGCACAACAACTATTTATTTAATAAATACACTGTTATTAAAACAATACTAAAAGGAGAGCCACTAAAGCATGGTAATTCTCATTTTCCTTCATCCTTCCTACATGTCTTGAGACCCCAATGTTCTGCTTTCTCCACTTGGCATATGGATTAGGAACTTTCCACAGAACTATATTAACTTTTTTTGCAAGAAAAATTTTCTCACACTCAAACCAAAATAAAATGCTCTGAAAAAGTATGCTGTCAAAATAAAGCAAAATCTTACCAGGCCTGCAGTTTTCCAAAAAGGGAACAAATACTTTTGTTTCAGTTATATACACCAGTCTATAGTAATATGTTCTGGAGCAGATCAGGGTATTCAAAACAAGCTGCTCACAATACCTTTGCAAAATCTACAACATTGGGTTTACACTTTATAAGGCAATATTGCACTTCTCTAACACAATCTTTATTTTACTAATTTTTAAAGTTTTATAAAGTTATAAACTTTTTTCTCCTTGTACAAACTTTTTATGAGAAACTGTTCTTATTCAATTACAAGCCTGTCATCTAATTAATAATTCACAAACAAATATTAGCTCTAAGGCCAAGACAAGACTACTGAGTACACTATAGACAACTAATGGAGGGGAATTCAAATGTTCCAGATTGGTTTTAGTGTATTCCACCTCACATCAAACAGGTACAACTTTCACTGCAAGATTTCTGCAAGATGCCTAAGAAGCAGTGTTTTCTCTCTTTCCTTTTTTGTAAACTTAAAATGGTAAAATTATTCCCAAGAATGCCCTGGACTTCACCAACCTAAAAAGATGTCATGCTTATCACTATGTGTTGTTGCAACACAACAGATTACACAAATGTTCATACAGACAGGTAATTTCTACCACTTACAGTGCCTCTGATGCTCCCCCTGGTCAATCCACAGTAACTGTGACATGTTCAAGAAATACAGTACCCTTTTTAGAGCATCAGGATACAATATCATTCCCTGAAACAGAAACAGGCCTAAAAAGGCATAAACAACATCATGATGTGGTGCCAGACCTCAGAGGCATCCAGAACTGTGGACAGTGTATGTGTCTGACAGAGAGTAGCAGCTGGGCATTCAACATTCTGACATTGCCCAAGCAGATGAAAGTAGTAAAAAGTAGAACCCAGAAAGTTGGGGGATGGCCAGGTACAGTGGCTCAAGACTGCAATCCCAGCACTTTGGGAGGCTTAGGTGAGAGAATTGCCTGAGCCCATGAGTTCGAGACCAGCCTGGGCAACTTGGAGAGACCTTATCTCTACAATATATCAAAAAATTAGCTGGCCATGGTAGTACACACCTGTAGTTCCAGCTACTTGGAAAGCTGAGGTAGAAGGATTGCCTGGATCAAGCAGGTCAAGGCTGCGGTGGCCATGAGTGTGCCACTGAATTCCAGCCTGAGCAACAGAGTGAGATTCCAACTCAAAAATAAAAAAAAATAAAAATAAGAGAAAGTGGGGGGGGCAACTCAATGACAGCACTCATGGTCAAGCAGTAGTGTAAACTTAAAATAGTAAAAATGCAAATATAAATATGTCTGCTCAAAATGCCAAAGTACATATTTCTTTTCTTTTTGGGGAAGATTTGAGTCTCACTTTGTTGCCCAGGTTGGAGTGCAGTGGCTTGCTCACAGACTCTGCAGTCACCACCTGCTTGGCTCAGGCAACACTTCCACATCAGCCCTCCAAGTAGCTGAAACTACAGGTGCACGCCACCATGCATGGCTAATTTTTTTATTTATCACCAAATTGCCCAGGCTGGTCTCAAACCCATGGGATTAGGCAATCCTCCAATCTCTGCCTCACAAAGTGCTGGGATTGCATGCGTGAGTGTAACCATGCTCCGCTGAAAGCATATATTTCAAGGGATGCAGTCCTCTGCACTAAATACAGTACTGATTTCCTAAAACATGACCCACAAACCACAGGTTATAGTAAAGAAGTCCATCTTGAACTCTGCCTGTGAAAGATTACCATAAGAAACTGATTGTTATAATAATTAAAATGTTTGCATAAAGTGCTTTACTATTCACAAACCAGTTACACATACAATTTCATTTGACCTTTACAATTTCATATATTTTACATTTTATAATAGTCACAATGTGCCTGGCAGATAAAGTATAAGAAAATTATGAGTCTCATTTTATAGAGGTAGAAGCTGAAAGCTAAAATTACCTATAACAAGTCTGTCCATGAGACTTGAGTCTTCTTGTAAATTATCAAGATATTATTTGATTCTATAGCATGTCCCAAGGTTTAATGTACTTCCCAATGCATCTAAGTACTTAAAACACTTTAAAAATAAAGAAGCCTTTGGAGAAAAATTGACAGCCAATCATACAAAAATCAAAGTGTTCATACAAAAAACTGTATGATCTCACTCATAAGTGGACCCTGAACATTTATCATAATACTATAAAAAAGGGATTGGCAGTAGAGGGATATTGCCGGGGTGGGGATGGGGACACAACGTCAAAAAGGGTACCTGATCTCAAACCAGGCAAAGTGGAGACCAAAGGGAGGTGCAAACTTTACCTATATAATATCCACTTTACCTGATCCTGAATTATGCTCCACATCTTTAAAATAAATAAATATAAGCCAGGCGTGGTGGCTCACACCTGTAATCCCAGCACTTTGGGAGGCAGAGGTGAGAGGATTGCCTGAGCACTAGAGTTCAAATCTGAGCAACATGGAGACCTCATCTCTACAATAAATCAAAAAATTAGCCAGGTATGGAGGCACATGCCTGTGGTTCCAGCTACTTGAAAAACTGAGGCAGAAGAATCCAGCAGGTTGAAGCCACAGTGGCCATGAGCATGCCACTGCACTCCACCGTGGATGATAGAGTGAGACCCAGACTCAAAAAATAAATAAATAAATGACACACAGCAGGGGCACCAAGATCTAGCCTGGTGGATCAGGTTAGAATATTCTCTGACCTTAGTTCTGAATAATTCCTACTAAATGACCAGTACTTTTCATGCACAAGGTGACATTAAACTTCCAGGCTTATGCAGGAACCTCAAAGTTCTTAAATATGACTGGAGTATTAATTATGAAAGGAGAGGATATGGCAAGCAACTTGGCTGGAGAAGAGGCAAATGAAATAGGAGGACCTGATATGCCACACTAGCTAACATTTCTTGAGTTCTTGCTACAGTGCCAGGAATTCTACTAAATGCTTTCATGTATTACCTCACTTAATACTCACAACAACCCCTGAGTTAGGAATAGTTACTTTACAATTGATAGAGATTAACTTGCCGATGTTACAGGGGTTTTAAGTGGCAGAGACAGAACTGGAACTCAGTTCAGATTAAATCCTAAGTGTGAGCTCAACCCTCCACTCTGTTGCCTCTCTTAGTGAAGGCTGCTAAGGGAGCCATCAAAAGGTTTTTAGACTACACAGTGAAGTGATCAGATTTGCTCTTTACATAGACTGCAGTATTGGAAGCTGGATAAAGGGTAGAGACTAGAAGCAGAGAGATGCTTCATTAAGGCTGCAGTAATCCAGGTGAGAAATGAGAACAATAGGGAAGAATAGGTCAGATTCATAAGTCAGACTCAAGAGACTTTTTTTTGGAGGAAAAATGATCAGTTCTTAGGAATTAAATGGTAAAGGGTTAGTGAAAGAGGAGTCCAGAATCCTGGCTTCGGGAACCAGAAGAGCCATATCAGCAACAAGAACAGAGAAGCAACCAGTGTCATTTGGTCAGTTAGTATCTCTAGTGTCCCCCACATGCAAAACATTTTCCTAACACCAAGAGTCAAGTCTGAAATTATAGTACTGAGTTGTCAGAAGATATTTCTAAGAGCAAATGACAAAGGACTAATTTTTTTTAAAGAAAGCAGGATTTACTTAGAGAACAGAAAAGTTCCCACTGTGGGAGGGGACCAAAATGGGTTGCCCAGCACTAAAAATTTTAAGGCATATTAAAATTTAGTCATTTCTATTAACAGATTGATCTAGAGTCAAGTAAAAATATGTTGTGCTACCATTTTTTGAAATATTACTACATGCAGAAATCAAAGAAAGGCAAGGCATAATTTTACTATGCGTTATGTTTGAGTTTGAAAGATCTTCAGTCTTTTATACACACACACACACACACACACACACACACATTCACACATCTCCCAGATCAGCAGAGGGCACCCCCTTGTCAGGAGTGTGTCAACACCGCCATTCCAGCTAGAGACACCCCAGAGCCTACCCTGGCACAGCCAGGCCAGCCCACTGCCTGGAAAGCCAGCCGCAGGCCTGTGGAACACACATACTCAGATCTGTGCAGTCACTCAGCTGTGACTTGAGTCTGCTTCCTTCCCTCTCTCCCTTCTTTCTTCCCTTAAGTTTTAATTTTCCAGAGTGATCCTCAAAGGGCCAGTTCCTCCGCCTTCTTCCAGAGTTGGGCAGGGAAAGCAGAAGGTCTGGAAGGGCGGGAGACAGATCAGAGGAGGAAGGGGAGAATGTGAGTGCCTCTCTCCTGCTGGGGGTCACAGCCACTGGAGCTGCCCTAGTGCCCTGGGTGGGTGGACACCTGGGGAAGCCCAGGAGCCCAGCAGCCAGGCCCAGCGTCCTCACCCCCAGCTGTCACCTTTGCCCCAGTTTTCTTGCCTCAAACTTGGGCTTTTCAGAGTTACCGCAGTCCATTTCACTGACAGCCTACTCCCTTGGCAGGACTTCATTTATTTCCCACAGGTTGATACAGGTTAAAAACCAAACTTCCAGCCGGGCTCAGTGGCTCAGCCTATAATCCTGCACCTTTGGGAGGCTGAGGTCAGTGGATTGCCTGAGCCCACGGGTTCGAGACCCACCTGGGCAGCGAGAGCTCATCTCTACAATAAATCAAAAAATCAGCCGGGTGTGGTAGCGCATGCCTGTAATTCCGGCTACTTGGAAGGCTGAGTGGAAGGATTGCCGGAGCCCAGCAGGTCGAGGCTGCGGTGGCCGGGAGCGGCCACTGCACTCTAGTCTGGGTGACAGAGTAAGACTCCAACTCCAAACAAAACAAAAAACAAAAAAAAAAAACAAAAACCAAACCTCCTACTCAGCTGTTTGAAAACGCTGACATCTGGAATAGAAGTTTGGTCAAGAATGTTATTTCTCTATGGGAAGAAAAAAGCTTGAGCCTGGATTTAAATCACTCTGTCCCTGGGTATCTGCTCTGTGGGACCAATTCAGAGGTCCTGGAGGGATTAACCAGTCCAAGCCACAGGGGGTTACGTTTGGGCCCCACTGACTACAAAGCACACCACTGGGGATGCTCTCTATACTCTATCAGAAGTGAGAGTTACCTGTCTTACAGCAGAAAAAACTGGGGAGGAAACAGTGGCCTGGACAGCACAGGCTGGACAAGCCAGCCTATCTTCCTGGTCCTCCCTCTGCCTGTGTTCCCGTCTGAGCAGAAGCAGTGATGACATTTTAACCCAGGGTCTGACAGCCTCCAACAGCCATGTCCCCTGACCCTGATGGCCAAAAGCACATGTTCCACCACCCCTGTGTGACCAGTAAGACTTTGCCTATGGTCCAGCCATGGCTGAGATCCCAGATGTGGGACCCACCAGAGCATCCTGATTAGCTCTGGGGTGACCCACAAGAGGATAGTGACAACCAGGGACACAAAGAATGGCCAAGGGACTCAAATTGAAAAAGCTGACATTTAATGGGCGTCCCCTTATGACAAGACTGTGCCAAGCACTTTGGATGCATTTAACCTTCCTCATCAGCCCACAAAGTGGGTCCTTACTCCTGACATCCCAGCCACGGCCACAGCCAAGGCCATGTCCACTGCCTGGTGCTCATGACCTGGAAGTGCTAATGAGGAGCCCCCTGGTGGTGACCATGGCTCAGCAAAGGCACAGACCCCCCAGCTTACCCCTCCAGGGCCAACGGTGCTGAACAACCTTGTCATCTCCAACTCTGCATTTGAGATACATTTTCCTCAAATGCAGTGTGGGGTGGAGTAGGAAGTGGAGCTGGCAAGTCTGAATGACTGCAAAGCCCACCTGGTGACCACCATGTTAGACTTGGAGTGTGATGCTTCTCCCCACTAGTCCCAGCACACACAAGTAGGCAGTGAGCTTTGGAGGTGGGTATGCATCCCTGCTCTGCACTCTTCTGTGTCCCATGCGCCTCACATCAGAGCTGTAATTACCTAGCATCAGAGTTTTTACACCATTTGGAAGAATTATTGGCAACTAGACAAGGTTTGAGCTTTCTCTGGGGCTTTCATTCTAGTGCTTCTGTAGAACTGGTTCTGTCAATCTTTTGCTAGCTATTGCAAAGATCTGTGTAAGGTTGTAGAAGGGCCAGCCTCTTGCTTATTCCAGAAGCTGTTATTCCCAGGTTCTCATCATTTATTCCAAGGCTACCATTTTGTTGCCCCACCTGACGTTCTGACAGGACATGAAAAACATTCTTACAAAAGTTACCCTTTGCACTGACTCTGTCACTTTCTGATCCATCACACAGATCCTACCTGGTTGCTGAGTTTACCCATGGTCCTTTCTCTCCATCGGCTAGCATGTCTACATGGGAGACAGGAACCATCTTAGCTTTTCAGGATCTCACTTTATACTTGGGAAAATAACCCTGCAATCCTTAAATAATCTAGAAGTCACCTCTGGGCATCAAGTGACAGACATTTTCAGTAAATCTGATGACATTTAAACTGGCAGATTCTTGGCAAACTAAGACACTCCTCCTGGAAGAAGAGTGCTGATAGCTCAATCATGCCCTCTCAGACAGGAAAGGCCTGTGAGGACACGTTATGGAAATGAAGCCCATCTTTTTGGGGTTTTTTGAGTTGGAGTCTCACTCTGTCACCCAGGCTGGAGGGCAGTGGCTACTCCCTGCCACCACATCCTCAATCTGCTGGGCTCCAGCGATCCTTTCGCCTCAGCCTTCCAAGTAGCTGGAACTACAGGTGCGTGCTACCACGCCCAGCTAATTTTTTATTTACTGTAGAGATGAGGTCTCGCCAAGTTGCCCCAGTGGGTCTCGAACCCGTGGGCTCAGGCAATCCACTCAGCCTCCCAAAGTGCTGGGATTATAGGCTGAGCCACCAGAACCCAACTTTAGAAGGCTGGGAGGTAACTCAATAATCCTGAAATGTTTTTTCTGGGAAATAATGCAATTAGACAGATTTTGATTACACATGAAATTCTAAAATGGTCCAGTAACTTGTCTTCCATCGTTTTTAGATATATAAGCAAATGAGGACTCTGTGCACCTGGCAGCCGAGCAGCCGAGCAGGGAGAAGCCCCAGAACCTTAACGTGGTCCAGCCCTGTGAAGGTCGACGCTGAGCAGGTGGGAAGATCAGGATTCTGGTGGTGTCTGCCAGCTGGCTTCCAAATTTCAATCTGGAAACAGTGGACCTTGAGGTGCTTTCAGGAATAAGGAAGTCCCAAAACCCAGGAGAAGGTGCCTATCACTGAATGAGCTTGATTTCCATTAAAAAAGGCTGCTCTTGGCATCAGAAGGGGGGCAGGAGGAGGTGCAATTTATACACAAAGACCCCCAAGCCTGCCCAGTGTTATTCATTTAGCACCCAGTCCACAAGGGCTTCAGGAAGCCTTTCCCTCCTGCAGACAGCCTTCAGTCCTTTCCCAGCCCCCAGCTGGAGGTCAGACCAGTTCAGTACAAGACACTACAGTGTGAGTCTCTCAATGCCCCCTTCCCCAGACTTGACATTGGAAGGAATGAAGAGAAAATCTCTTACTGAGTTTCTTACTTACTCTGCTCTGTTCCCTTTTCCACAACCACCCACCACACGTCACAGACCCAGGACCTGAGCCAGGAGTGACTCAGGAAAGTCCAACAGCCAGAAAGCCTGCTGAAGGTGAAAAGCAAGCCCCAACCTATGACTGCAGAGCCTCTGGCCCTTCCTCCACACCATGCAGCCTTGCCAGAAGAGACAAAGAAGGGAAACAGAGACAAGGTATAATTCATAAACGGCAGGATTGTGAGCCACTGTGGCACTATGTATAAGCAAGACTAGGAAGTGGTAGGTCAAACTTGGTCTCACCAGATAGGCCCAGTAGAATTCAATATGTCCTTGGGGATCCTGGTGCTTGGCCCTAGGCTGTAGAGGAGAAAATGACTGCAACCCTTGGAGAGACAACTGTCTCCTAGGAGAGGGAGGAAGGCAACTTGCATCCTAAGTGAGCTGTGTGGCTTTGGAGTTTGCAAAGCAGGCTCTTGCTCCTCATCCCACTGAATTCTCAAATAGCATTAAGGGAAGACTGTTGTGTCCACTCTGCAGATGGGAAAATTCAAGTGCACACATACACACAAAAACAGTTTTATCTGAAAGAGTTTATCTGCCTCACCTGGTATGGTGCACCCAAAACCATTTGGTTTTGGTTGTTTTGTTTCTTTTTTTAACTAAATTTATCTCCAGTGCCACTTTTGATGTCATCAGATGGTTTGTGTTTCCAAAAGAATATTTAAATGTTTACAAGATTGGCTGATTTTAATTCCCAAGGATTCAACCTCAAACATCAAAAACAATGTTTTCATAATATGGAAGGAGGAGGATGGAAGAGATCAGCTTATATTTCTAAAGGTTTTTTTTTCTTTTTCCTGCACCCAAGCAAAAGTTGAAGAAATCTATTAACATATTGATTGCTTTGAACACTATTTCAAATTAGCTTTCTGTTACCCTGAATATGCTTTTCCTTTATATTTAAATAAATTAAAGTTCACTTCTCTGGAAGAGACATGCTGGGACCTCCTCAGGACTTACCAGCTGGGTTCATGCTGCTGCAAATTCATCACCAACATGTGTTAATGAGCAGGTGCTGGGCCTACACATTGTGCCACTTGCTCTTTCTTGTGAGCACTTTAGGACAGACACTACTGCCCTTGGTACCAACCCTGGTTACAGCCTCCACATGCTGATGCAGAGAGGGGCTCAGGTCCCTAGTCAGCAGCTGAGTTCTCGTGGTCACAGAAGACTGAAGGTTTCCATCTGCTGCCTATCACCAACATGCAAAGTGGCCTCTTAGCTCTGGTTGGCTACCTCACTGCTCCTTCTCTGCCCCACCCCAGGGCTGTAAAAGATGAAGCATGAGGCTGATCTAGTCCCCCTCACCCCCACCCCCAACACAATACTTACTCTGCTCTCACCTCCTTCAGCAGTGCCTTTGAACTCTAGGAAGAAGAGGATGTAGGAAAGGAATGACTGCTTCACTAGGGGCCAACAGCCCTGTTAGCCCTGCTCAGGGTACTGAGGCAGAGGGGCTGGGTGCTAGGTATCTTGGGGCACCAAGTGGAAGTTGGCACTTGGAGGGTTTTGGCAACAGTCTGAGAATAGCAGAGTACAGTGGTCAGTGGTCACAGAAAGGGGAAAGCAGCAGGCACTGGAAGAGGGGGTCTGAAGAGCAGGAACCTATTGCTCTGATGACCCAGGTAAGTCCCAGAAAGACTGAATGGATCCTAGGAAAAACAAACTCTTCTTTTATCCAGAATGTACAAGTTGGGAGTGTTGCAAGCTGTGGTTTTGATGCAAATGTGAAACATTTTCACCAGGAGGTGAAATTTTTTCAGACATACCCAAAATAGTATTTGGAGCTCATTTGGCAATATAGAACTAGCATATATGATTTTTCTAAATATGTATATTATAGTTCTATGTTTCAGTCTTTGGATTCTCACCTAATGGAGGTGTGTGAGTTTATCAGATTAAATGAGATCTCCACTCTTTCCCAATCCTCCAAGCCTCTGCCCATTTTTAGTCCTGCTGAACTGACAGTTTTATCAGCCATCCTCCTCCAGTCTGTTGACTTAATCATGGTCCACTCTGTGGGGGAGGGGAGGAGGAAGATGGAGGGAAGGAGGCAGGGAGTAAACATATAAAAGATATTTTTCCCAAAATTATTTAAACCATAGTCCTAATGCAGTGATTATTTTTGTTTTGTTTTTCTCCATGTAGCTTTAAGGGCTGAATATACTCCATTGAGTAGATATACTATAATGTAACTAAATTGTTTTCTTATGTTTGGACATTCAGGTCATTTCTGCTTTTCTATGCTGTTTTACTATTACGTATACTATTATAAAGAATAACAAACATCTTTGTGCATGTGGCTTTGCTTCCATCTGATTGTTGCCTTAGCACAGAGTTTCAGATGTGGAAATAAGGCATCAGATTGGATAAATCTGTATGGGTCTTGCTTCATATCTCCATTTTGCCTACTGATGATTTTCCCTATTGATGATGCTGCAAGCATCCATGAATTTGCCCCTTTCACCTTGACCTTAGTGGTTCAAAGTCAAACTGTTCAAAATAACAGGTTTTTAAATAAGTGCAAAATAACTCCCAAGTTTCATCGCTTTATTTATTAACAATTTGTTCTTCCTTCATGAGTGATTTTTATACTTTTTGTTTTGTTATCTTTGGGAATCTGCATGTTTTTATATATTTGAGTGAATACTTTAGATATTATGGATATTAATTCTTTGTCAGTTGTATTTTATAGGCCATGTTGTTTTCAGTTTTGGTGTAAGTATTCTCCCAGTGTATCATTCCTTAACTTCTTTTCTGTTATTGTCATTACTCAAAAGTTTGTAGACCTTTCACATTCAACTTAGTCATTCAACTTAGTCAATCTTTGTCTTTGCAGTTGCTTCTGCTATTTGTGACATAAGCAATTTATCCACAAATCTGATAAATATCCTATTTTCTACTCTGCCAGTTTAACTAAAATTTAGTTTTCCATATTTAATACTGTGACCTATCCGAAGTTTATTGGGCATATTATGTTGTGTGAATCCAACCTAATCATTTATTCTAAATGACTATTCTGTAACACTTCTTCCTCAGTGCTTGTTTTAAAGGAAAATGGACTTTATCGTGTGTTGACATTTTCCATGCTTAAGGCAGTTCCTGGGTTCTCTGGGCTGTTTGCTTGTCTGTCTTGGTGCTGGAGTCAACTCTGAGGTTTCAATAACTGCTTTATCATCCGTCCTTGGAAATGGCTCAGCTCACACCATCCTCCTTTTTACCCTAAATTTGTTGCTCTTAATTTCAAGAACATTCTTTGAAATTCTTTCCCTTTTTTTCACATGAGACTTCAAAAAATATTAATTCTAAAACACCTTTGGGTTTTTTTAAATTGGAATTGTACTTAATCTATATATAAACTTGGGGGAGGATAGACAATTATTCAATATTTTGTCTTGCCAACCAAGAACATAGCTTATCTGTCCATAGTCTAATAAACTCCCTTTTAAAATTAGCTTGAATAATTCACTTTGAGAGATTGTATTCTAGTTCCAACTCTGCCTCCATCTAGTGGAGGAATTTCAGACAAGTATTCCTTTTCCTCACCCTGACACTGGGGGAATTAAACAAGGTCAGTTGCTCAGAAAAACAGCAAACATTTGTCTCCCTCTCATACCCCACACTCTTTGGGGTCAGGTAGAACCTGGCTTCTTTCTTGTCCTCTGGGATACTTTCGGTTCAGTGTCCTCCCTCCCTCTTAGAAAGAGCTCTGCTCACCTGCCCTGTTGGTCACATTCCCTCTGCCACTTAAGATCTCTGCACCTGCCACCAACTGTCTCAAATCCACATGCCACCATCACCCTAAACAGCTAATGCCCACATGGACAACCAGTGGGGATGGCGGTGTCATCATTCCAAGTCACTCTGCCTCCAACGACTTCAACCTCTGTACCCTACTCATATCACAAACCTGAAACTGTATCACCTCTAAAATCTAAATTTGACCAGCATGGTGGCTCACACCTGTAATGTCAGCACTTTGGGAGGCTGAGGTGGGAGGATAGCTGGACCCAAGAGTTCAAAACCAGTCCAGGCAATATAGTGAGACTGTATCTATAAAAAAAAAATCAAGCTAGGCTCGGTGGCTCAGCCTGTAATCCCACGCCTTTGGGAGGCTGAGGTGAGTGGATTGCCTGAGCCCGTGGGTTCGAGACCCGCATGGACAGGCGAGACCTCATCTCTACAATAAATCAAAAAATTAGCCAGGCGTGGTAGCGTGTGCCTGTAATTCTGCTACTTGGAAGGCTGAGGCGGAAGGATCGCCGGAGCCCAGCAGGTCGAGGCTGCGGTGGCCGGCAGCGGCCACTGCACTCCAGTCTGGACGACAAAGTGAGAATCCAACTCAAAAAATAAAAAATAAAAAAATTAGTTGTGTTGGTGGCATGTACCTCTAGTCCCAACTACTCTGGAGGCTGAAGTGGAAGAATCACCTGCACCCAGGAGATTGAGGCTGTGGTGATCGTGATCATGCTGGTACAGTCCAGCCCTGGGTGACACAGTGAGACCCTGACTCAAAAATAAATAAACAAAATCATGAATTCAGCCCCCATTCTACTTTTTCAGCCTGCTAGCTTATGTGCCCCCACTGCAGCCGCCCTACAACCTAGTTGAGACTGCATTCCTTGTCTCTCTATCCCCGTCATATTCACCTTCCTCCTTATTCAAGTGAGATTGCATCTACCATCATTACCATCTGGTGGACATTGCCAGTGCCACAGCTTGAACCACCGGGCCCTCCCCATGTTTGCCACACTGACCATTTATTATTGCAAGTACTTTCAAGCAGGGCTGTAGTTTGACTTTGTGGAGCCTCTTTCCTTCATGCTATGAATTGAACTGTGGCCTCCCAAACTTCATATGTTGAAGAGCTAACTCACAATGTGATTATGATGAGACATAGGGCTTTAGGAGGTAACTAAGGCTAAATAAGATTATACGGGTGTGGTCCTCATCTGATAGGATTGGTGGCCTTATAAGAAAAGGAGAAAGACTTCTACCCCATCTCTCCCCACATAAGGACATAAGGAGAATGCAGCTATCTGCAATCCAGGAGGAAGTACCTCACCAGGAGCCAGACTGGCCTGCACCTTGATCTTGGACTTCCAGCCTTCAGAAGTGTGAGAAACAAATTTCTCTTGTTTAAGCCAGCAAGTCTGTGGTGCTTTGTTATGGAAATCAACTAGACTAAGATACTCCATTTAAAAAATTGAAAATGATATTTCACAACTGCATTGATATAAAAGCAAATATATTATTATTATTTATTAAAATATCATTTTCATACTAGAAGCTTACCTATTGTTTTCTAACTTTTTTTAAAACAAGAAAGCATTTTCATGGGTCCTAAAAGAGATCTTGGACCCTGGACACTGCACCTGTCAAACCTGCTGGTTAAATCGCAGTTGCCTATGTCACTCAGTCTGAAGGCTGGGATGGAGTGCCAGGCAGTTCAAGCCCCAAGAGCAGTCTTCACCAAGAACAATAGGAGTTGGTGGCTCACTTGCCCCAGCTTCCTCGCCCTGTGGATAGGATTACTCTGAGGCAGGCTCTATGTCATCTCCCAAAAGCTCCTTTAGGCCTGAGCTCATGTTGTCCACTTGATGGCCTGCCATAAGTATGTCTGTATTGTCTTCCTTCCCTCCCTCCTCACCCCTACCCTGCTTCTTGGTAAACAAATAAATGAGTGGCATTACTTATACCCAAATCCTTGTCTTAGGGTCTGCTTTGGGGGAACCCAACCTAATCATTCTAAGTCATCTCTTTGCTTGTGCAATGGACAATCTTTTAGCCAGCTTACACTTAATAGAGTGGTTGAACAGCCAGGCCCTCCTTTTCCCTGTAAACAAGGTGGTGTGGTGTGGTCAGCACATGAATGCTCTCAGCTGAAGTGGGCCTGGCCAGTACCTGTCCACTTCTGCCTTCATATGTCCAACTGTTTAATTACTAAAAGTCAGACGTGATGGTCCCAAGCTGGTTACGCCAATTTTGTTATTATAACTAGGTCATTTCATTAAATGTTATTTAAACCAAAGAAACATACATGTGAAAAGAAAAAGAGTTGCTATTTCTATGAAAAATAAGTTGAATACTTGGGTAGGACTTGATAAGGACAAGTGCTAAAATTGCTGTCCATCAACTTAGATGTGGATTGCCATCTGCAAGAGACTGGAGGGAATGTAAAAACATGGAAGGAGTCTGATACATATTGCTTCACAAGAACTTATGTTCTCTTTCCACTTAAAAGTAGAATGAAACTAGAAATTGTCAATTGTGCACTGTGACTGTGGCTGACCTAAGGGATGGGGAGGACAAAGGTGTCCTCTATCCTTGGGTTTCCAAATCCACTATCCTTCCTTCCTAAGTCTGGGCCAGAAGAGTATGCACCTCACACCCACATCAGCATCTAGCTCAAGTCCTCTCCCCTCTCGCCCGTCTGGAGAATTTTCATCACCCTTGTAGTGAAACACCAATCTGGCAAAATCTCTCAGTAGGTCAAAACCTCACGTTTTGAAAACTCCTGGCTAGATTTCTTCCCTCTAGCCAGCCCCAATGTACCTCTAAACAGGGGGAGGGTGAAGGGACAAAGGAGAATGTCTTATGGAGTTCATGCTGCTATGAAAAAGTACCTGAGGGACTGGATGGCTTTTATACAACATAATTGATTTCTCATACTTATGAAGGCTGAAAGTCTGAGATCAGGGTGCCAGTGTGGGAGGGTTGGAGAGGGCCCTCCTCCAGGCTGCAGACTGCTCACTTCTCTCTGCACCTTCACATGGGAGAAGTGGGGGACACACTCTAGACCCCTTTTATGGGGCATAATTCCATTCCTGAGAGTCGACCCTCATGATCTAATCACCCCCAAAGACCCCGCCTCCAAATACCATGACACTGGGAAGTGGATTTCAACATGAAAATGTAAAGGGGGACACAAACATTGGGTCCATGACAGAGAACAATAGACACGCATCCTCCACACCTAGATAACTTTGCCTGGTCCTCAGCAAGGCCTTCTCTGATACCCCCTCTAAAGGTGGCACCTGTTGTTTCATCTCTGCCCTCTCCTGGTCCTTTGCAGCCCAGCCATGGTGCCCCATGAGTCACCCTCAGCTCCAGATTCTCACAGGAGGGATGGTGTCAGCTGCTTCCCGTGGGTGCCCAGCATCAATGGCAGGCACATGGTACGTGCTCCACAAATGCCACTGGGTAAGTGAGCATGTGAGGAAGGCAGGTGCCCCTCAGCTCTGGTGTTTGAGGCTCCTCTGATCTTAACCTGCAGTCATTTCAGAGAAGAGCCTTTTATTCGCCTTTAAAAAAAAATTTTTTTGAGTTGGAGTTTCACTCTGTCACCCAGATTGGGTCCAGTGGCTGCTCCTGGCCACTGCAGCCTTGA
>NW_006956651.1:0-314 GCF_000164805.1 Carlito syrichta
CTGTGGTGGCCATAGCATGGCACTGTACTCCAGGCTGGGCTACAGAGTGCGACTTCGACTCAAAAAAAAATATATATATATATATATGCACACACTTTTTACATAAATATTTTTAATATATTTGCAGATATATTAAAATGTTAACATGCTTTTAACATGTTGCTAATATGTGTACATATATTATTTAGACAGGTGTTTTTTAACTTTATCAAAAAGTAACATACTGCAAACAATCTTTGGGTTCATACTACTTTGACTTTGACTTTATATTATATTGTTGCAATTCATCCATATTGTGACATATAGTTATAGTC
>NW_006956652.1:0-382 GCF_000164805.1 Carlito syrichta
AGACTCAGGGCCAAACCCTGTATCCAAAATCTTCAGAATCGTACACAGGTTATCATCTGCGCAGGGTGTGTTCACAGGGCGACTGGTTTTAGAGCCAGGAAAAATGGGATAGGGGAGGAAGAAATGTCTCTGGGCGAGGGATGCGTCCCTTGTCTTTCTTGGTGGAAGGTCCTTGTTGCCGAGTCAGAGGGTTGGCCTGCCTGGGGAACATTTCTCACCTTGGAGAGGAGAGTCCACATGTACTCGGCCATGGAGCCTCAGGAACTCCTGAACCAAAGCGGGGGCAGCCATTGGGGGGGGTTAGGGCTGGAAGATGCCAAGTTTTGGGGACCCTCATAAGTGGGGGTCATGGGGGGGAGGATTAAGGGCAGAACGTTTGAAG
>NW_006956653.1:0-5039 GCF_000164805.1 Carlito syrichta
ACTGGCTAGCCAACTGGCAAGATAGGTGCCTAGCTAGTTAAGTGAACTAGATAGCTAAATGGCTAGCTAGTGATGTCAGCGAGTTAAGTCAGCTGGCTAGCCAACTGGTTAGTTGGTTAAGTTAGTTAGTTAATCAGCTGTCTAGCCAGCTGACTAGATAGGTAGCTAGTTAGATAAGTCAGCTTGCTAGCAAGCAGGTTAGCTGTTCAATACACATATTTAAGTCAGCTGGCTAGCCTGCTAGATAGGTAGGTAGTGAGCTAGTTGAGTGAGCTGGCTAGACATCTTGCTAGCTTAAGGCAGCTATGTAAGTCAGATGGCTAGACAGCTGGCTATATAGGTAGCCAGCTAGTTAAGTCACCTGGCTAGCCAGCTGACTAGCTGGTTAAGTCAGCTAGCTAATTCAGCTAGAAACCAGCTGTCTAGCTAGTTAAGTCAACTCATTAAGTCAGTGACTATCCAGCTGTTTAGCTAATTAAAAAGCTAATTATGTCAGGATGGTAACCATCTGGATAGCTAGTTATTTCAGCTAGATAAGTCAGTTGGTTAACTAGGAAGCAAGCTACATAAGACAGCTAGTTATTTCAGTCACCTAGCTAGTTAAGTCAGCTAGTTAAGTCAGCTGGCTAGCTAGATAAGTAGCTAGGTAGCTAGTTAGTTAAGCAAGCTAGTTAAGCCAGCTGACTAGCTAGGTAGCTAGCTGGTTAAGTCAACTAGTTAAGTCAGCTTGTGAGCCAGCTGCCTAGCTGGATACCTAGTTAGTTAAGTCAGCTGGCTTGCAAGTTAACTAGCTAGTTAATTAACTTAGTTAAGTCAGCTCACTAGCCAGCTTGTTAGCTAGGTAGCTAAGTAGGTAAGTAAGCTGGCAAGCCAACAGGCTATGTAGGTAGCTAGATAGTTAAGTCAGTTGGATATCCAGCTGGCAAGTAGGTACCTAGGCAGTTAAGTCAGCCTGCTAGCCAGCTGGATAGCTAGTTAAGTCACCTAGTTAAGTCAGCTGGTTCAACTGCTGGCTAGTTAGGTAGCTAGATAGTTAAGCCAGCTGTCTAGCCTCCTGGCTATCTTGTTAAATCACCTAGTTAAGTCAGTTGGCTAGCCAGCTGGCTAGTTAGGTAGCTTGCTAATTATGTCAGCTGGCTAGACAACTGGCTAGTTAGTTAAGTCGACTAGTCAAGTCAGTTTGCTAGCCAGCTGGCTAGTTATATTGCAAGCTAGTTAATTCAGTTGACTAGCAAGCAGTCTAGCTAATTAAGTCAGCTAGTTAAGCCAGATGGCTAGCCAGCTAGCGAGCTAGGTAGAGAGCTAGTTAAGTTAGCTGTATAGCCAACTGGCTATCTAGTACGTCAGCTAGTTGAGTCAGCTGGCTGCCCAGCTGACTAGCTGGTTAAGTCAACTAGTAAAGTTAGCTGGCTAACCAACTGGCTAGCTAGGTAGCAAGCTAGTTAAGTCAGCTGGCTAGACAGTTGGCTAGCTAGTTAAGTCAAGTAGTTAATTCAGCTGGCTTCCCAGGTCTCTAACTAGGTAGCTAGCTAGTTTAGTCAGCTGGCTATCCAAATGGTTATCTGGTTAAGTCAGCTAGTTAATTCAGCTTGCCAGCCAGCTGGCTTGCTAGTTAAGTAAGTTAGTTAAGTCAGTTGGCTAGCCAGCTGGCTAGCTGGTTAAATCAGCTAGTTACATCAGATGACCAGTCAGCTGGCTAGCTAGGTTGCTAGCTGGTTAATTCAGCCAGTTAAGTCAAATTGCTAGCTAGGTAGCTATATAGTTAAGTCAGCTAGTTAGGTCAACTGGCTAGCTAGTTAAGGCAGTTAGTTAAGTCAGTTGGCTAACCAGCTGCCTATTATGGTAGCTATCTATTTACATCACTGGCTAGCCAGCTGGGTAGCTAGTTAAGTCAGTTGGCTAGTCAACTTGCTAGCTGGTTAAAAAGGTTGTTAACTCAGATGGCTAGACAGCTAGGTAGCTTGTTATTTCAGCTTGGTAAGTCAGCTGGCTAGCAAGGTAGATAGTTAAGTCAGCTTGTTATGTCAGCTAGCTAGCTAGTAAGTCACCTAGTTATGTCGACTAGCTAGTTTGTTAGCTATGTATTTAGTAAAGTCAGCTCCCTATCTAGGTAGCTAGCTAGTTTAGTCAGCTAGTTAAGTCAGCTGGCTAGCTAGTTAAGTCAGCTAGTTAAGTCAGCTGGCTAGCCAGCTGCCTACCTGTGTAGCCAACTAGTTTATTCAGCTGGCTAGCCAGCTGGATAGCTAGTTAAGTCACCTAGTTAATTCAGCTCGCTAGTCAACAGGATAGCTAGGTAGATAGGTACTTAAGTCAGCTGGCAAGCCAGTGGGATACATAGGTAACTAGTCTTCTGGCTAACCAACTGGACATCTACTGATGTCAGCTAGTTAAGTCAGCTGGTTAGCCAACTGGCTAACGAGTTAAGTCACGTAGTTGAGTCAGTTGGCTAAGTCAGCTAGTTAGTTCAAGTGGCTAGCAATTTGTCTAGCTGTGGAGCTAGCCAATTAAGTCAGCTGGCTAGCCGGCTGGTAGTCTAGTTAAGTCAGCGAGTTAAGTGAGCTGGCTTGCGTACTGGCTAGCTAGGTGTCTAACTAGATAAGCCGGTTGGCTAGCCATATGGCTATCTAGTTAAGTCAGCTAGTTAAGTCATCTAGATAGCGGACTGGCTAGCTAGGTGGCTGACAAGGTAAGCCGGCTGACCAGCAGGGTGGCTGGCTAGTTAAGCCGACTGGCAATTCGACTATGTAGTCATCCGGCTGGCTTTTTAAACCAGCTGGCTATCCATTTGGTCAGTCTGCTAGCTAGCTAGCTGACTGCCTAGCCAGCTAGCCAGCCAGGTAGCTAGCTAGTTAAGACTGCTGGCTAGCTGACTCGCCAAGCAGGTAGCAAGTTATTTATGTCAACTGGATAGCCAACTAGCCAGTCAACTAACTAGTCAGCTAGTTAAGTCAGCTATCTAGTGTTAGCTAGTTAAGTCAGCTAGCAAGTCAGCTATCTTTTCAGCTATCTAGTTAAGTTAGCTAGCTAGTCAGGTTGCAAGTCATCTAGCTAGTTAAGTCAGCTAGCAAGTAAGCTAGCTATTCAGCTAGATAGTTCAGTCAGCTAGCCAGTTTACTACCCTGTTAACAAGCTAATTAAGTCAGCTAGTTAGATAGTTAGATAGCTTGTTTGCTAGCTAGTTATGTCAGCTAGATGACCAGCTAGCCAGTCAGCTAGCTAGTTAAGTCAGCTAGCAAATCAGCTGGCTACTTAGCTAACTAGTCAGCTAGCAACTCAGCTGGCTGGTCAACTAACTAGTGGGATCGCTTGCATTCCATCAGGTCAGCTAACTAGTCACCTCACTCATCTGCCATCGGTCAGCAAACTAGTCGTCTTGCTCACCAGCCAACAGGTCAACTAACTTGTCAGCTCGCTCACAGGCCAACAGATCAGCTAACTAGTAGCTTCCTCACCAGACGAAAAGTTAAGTCAGCTCACTGGTTAGCTCACTCGCCGTTCAACTTGTTAAGACAGCTCATCATTAAGACAGCTCACTTGTAGGCCGACTAGTTAACTCGGCTCACCGGTCAGCTCAATTGCCATTCGACTAGTTAAGTCTTCTGTGCTGTTGGCTCACTCGCCAGCCAACTAAATTCAGCTGACCAGTCAGCTCACTCACCGGCCGATTAGTTGTCAGATGACAGGTCAGCTCACTTGCTGGCTGACTAGTTAAATCAGCTGAAAAATCGGCTCACTTGCCAGCCGACTAGTTAAGTCAGCTGACAATTCGGCTCACCCAACGGCCGACTAGTTAAGTCAGCTCAAATGTTGGCTCACTTGCAGGCTGACTAGTTAAGTCTGCTAATTGGTCAGCCTACTAGCCGGCCAACTAGTTTAGTCAGCTAGCCAATTGACTGAATAGTCGGCCAACTTTTCAGCTGATAATTTAGCTTAGCTAACTAGTAAACCTACTAGTTAGGCCAGCTAAATAGTTGGCCACCTAGTCGGCTGAATAGTTAGTTCAGAAAACCAGCATGCCAACTAGTTTACCGAGCTAACTAGTGGACCAACTCGTCAGTCAACTATTTGACCCAGGTAACTAGTCGGCCGACAAATCGGGCAACTTGTTAAGCCAGTCAACAAGTCAGCCGTGTAGTCAGCCAATGTGTTAAACCAGCTAACTAATCGTCCAACTCATCAGCCAACAAGTTAAGTCACCTAGCTAACTCGTTAACCAACTAGTTAAGTCAGTTATTTTACTCGCTTATCAACTAGTTAAAACAGTTATCTAACTCGTTAATCAACTCATTAAATCAAGTTAGCTATCTCGTTAGCCAACTAGTAAGTCAGCTAAGTCTGCTAGCTAAACAGCTAGCTAGCTAAGTCAGCTAGCCAAGTCAGCTAGCTCACTAATTAACTATTTAAGTCACATACTTGAGTCTGCTACATAACTTGTTAGCTAATTAGTTAAATCAGCTAGTTATTCACCTAGTTAAATAGTTAGCTATCTTTCAAATTCAAGTAGTTAAGTCAGCTAGATAACTGGTTAAGTCAGCCAGTTAAGTCAGCTGGCTAAGTAGATCAGTCTGCTAGCTAAGTCAGCTAGTTAAGTAATCTTTCTTTCTTAGTCAGCTTGTTAAGTCAGCTAGCTTGCTATTTATCTAACGTGTTAAGTCAGCAGGTTGAATCAGTAGTTAGCAAGTTAACTGAAGGATTAAGTCAGCTGGATGAGTCAGATAACTAACTGGTTAGGTAACAAGCTAAGAAAGCTGGTTGAGTCAGCTAGGTAGATTTTTAGTTAATGAGTTAAGTCAGATAATTAAGAAACCTAGCTAGCACGTTAGTTAATGAGAAAGCTAACTAGGTAACTACCTGTTAAAATCAGCTGGTTAGCCAGCTGGCTAGATATTTGTTACCTAGTTAAGTCAGCTCACTGGCCAGCAGGTTCGCTAGGTAGTTAGGTAGTTAAGTCAGCTGGCATTAGCTATGTAGGCAGGTAGCTAGTTAAGTCAGCTGGCTAGCCATCAGGGGTCTACTTATGTCAGCTAGTTAAGTCAGCA
>NW_006956654.1:0-7292 GCF_000164805.1 Carlito syrichta
CTTCTAGCCTCCAGAATTGTGAGCAATAAGTGTCTGTTGTTTATAAGACACCCAGACTATGGTGGTTTTTTTAGAGCAGCCTGAACCTAGACACTCCTCATCTTAAAGTCAACCAGTCAGACACCTTAATTAAACCTGCAAAATCCCTTGTGCCAGATATATAACATAATCTGGCATAACACTGGGATACAGAGAGTGTAGACGGGTATTCCAGAATTCTGCCTGTCACAGGTGTTAATACAGAAAGGAAGCCAGTTATTCCAGAATTTAAATTAAGGTACTACAGGCAAAACTTTGTGTTTATATAGCAACTTTCAGAAAGATTTCAGGGGAAAAAGGAATCAAGATCCATTTATGGAGATATGACGATATGAAAATTGTAGTTCCCTCACCTCAGATGAGTGGAAGAGTCACTAATAGTGCAATTCTGCTTCATTAACATTGAACTTGGTCAATGAACAACATACTCTACTTAGACTCCAGAGACAAATACAATCTTACAATCAGATGAACTTAATTGAGAAGTGAATGCAGTCAAAGCCTATTTGTCTGTATTTAACCATGAAGTTTTAAATAATTTGCTACAATTTCACTTGGCTTTTTAAAGTTAATTGAACAAAATTACCATTGCTTTAAATAGTTTCAAAATTATTAATCGACAACACTTAAGTCTCAAGATTTCTTTGCTGTGCTCCTTTGTATGTACGTTCCAACCCTAGATTACAAAGGGCAAGAATGTAGGGGAGTTTTAATTTTTCCACCAAATAACTATTTTAGGATCCAGAGAATATTTAAACCCCTGAAAAGAGGCCAGGCATGGTGGCTCACACCTGTAACACCTGTAATCCCAGCACTTTGGGGAATGGAGGCAAGAGGTTTGCCTAAGCTCTGGAGTTCGAGACAAGCCAGGACAACATGGTGAGACTTCATCTCTACAATAAATAAAAAAATTGGCTGGTCATGGTATCACACACCTGCAGTCCCAGCAACTAGGAAGGCCGAGGCAGAAGGAAAACCTAAGCCCAGCAGGTTGAGGCTGCGGTGACTGTGAGTGTGCCACTGCACTCCAGCCTGGGTAACAGAGTGAGACTCTGACTCAAAAAAACAAAAACAAAAACAAAAAACCTTGAAAGAAGGTGCTGGCCACTGCATTTAGGGAAACATGCTCTATCAGTTAAACTCCCATGCAACCCTGTCACCTGGAATACATCTAGTAGTTTAGACAACTGCTGGCCCCTGACTACTCTCTGGATTCTACATTTCTGACCCTGAACTACCACCCTGGCTGGGATAAAACCTCCCAATTTTGTTGCAAGAAGCTCAGAGTCTCTCTGGGGCATTCATCGATCCAATGATTGCCAGGAAACCACACAGGTGTTGGGGAATTTGTAAAGCATATTTTCATTTAATTTGTAAAGAACAGAATCCCAAAGCTGGATGCAAGAGAGCTATAGGGTTTGTACAGGTTTCATAAACATGAACATTTTCTCCTGTAATCTGTCATCATTACAGAGGATCGTATGGGGATCACTTGGGGCACACCCTGTCTGTTCCCACTCATGCTGAAGCTACCTCCTCAGTATTTGTGATGCATCTATCTATTCAGGGAAACTTTATAAATGCTCTGGGGAGATACAGAAGTTCCACCCAGTGTCCTCCTGGTCGAGGGCAATGACGAGAGGGTCATGGAAACTGTATTCAGCTTTACCAATACATGAGTTTGTCCTGATAGCAGGTTTATTTAAAGTTCTACACAAATGTCAAGCACATGGACTTTGGTATGTTACTTAATGTCTCTGCACCTCCATTCCCTCATCTGTAAAATGCAGATACTCATAATACTAGTTTTTGCCTTGAAGGGCTGTTTTTAGGATTAAACGTATGTGTGAATGTAGAGTACTTGAATCAGGCACCTGGTATACAGTAAGCACTCAATAAATCTTAGCAAATGTGTCATTATTGTAACTCATTTTCAGCTCCATTCTCTTCCACGCATGCCCTTTGCTCTTGGCTCAATACAGGTTCCCAGCAACTCTCGGTTGACAATTGTGGTAACCCTCTAACTTAGTTTCTGTTCTGCTGCTTAAGAATCTTCCAAATGAAACTCTGCTTACACCATCACCCTGCTTGGAAAATGTCTACGGCTCTTCACTGCTCAAAGAAAAAATCTAAATGCCATGAGGTTCAGTATGAAACCCTCCATGACCTGGTGAAAGCAATGACACTGGTAAAGCATGTGGGAAGGTAGGACCAAAGAAGGGTGCCCAGATGAAGGCCACTTAGAGTCCGAGGGACTATCTCAGGCCTCCATGTTTTTTTCTCACATTCATCCTGTTGACTAGAATGGACTTCTTCCTACATTTGCCCAAGCCAGAAATCCCAGCATCTCCTCTTGTCATGTCGGCAAGAGGTCTGAAACAGTCTCCTTAATGCCTGGGATACACCGAACTCCATGCAAGACCTTCCCAAGTTAGACAGAAGTTATCTTTCCAGGACGTCATCATTGTCCAGTGTGTGACAAACAGAACCACCAGAAGTTCTCTGAAGCAGACTCCTTAAGGGCACTGCTCCCCTGCACATACTTCCTTCTTCCTAAGATGTAGTATTGTCCTTTCTGAGTGTAAAATCTCATTCTCAGAGAAGCCTTTGCTGGCACACCTTTATTGTCTATCCCACAAATAGAACTGCTTCCTTCTCTCAACTCCCTTGACACTCCGGACACATCTTCCCCAGAGTCCTCATAACTTCAGTGATATCCCACACTACGCTGGGAGCGCAAGGTCTTAGCAGCCCAAGTGCTTAATGCTGATATTCAATTTACGTTTTCTGAATGACTCCTGTGTACTCGCATTATGCTATCATGTTCCATGCTTCAGTTTCAAGATGGGAGCTTCACCATGGAACACTACTTCTTACAGAAGAGCATTTGGTGGGTGAAAGGTTTTCTCAAAGTCATCACAAAGGGATTTTGTTGCTATACTATCAAAAACTCAAAGGCTACCAATTCCAGGCTTAGATGGTTAGAAGAAACTCATGTGAAAGTTTGGGCTAATCACATGACATAGAGTTGTCTAAACTTTTGAGTGGAACAGTAATGATTATATTGGAAATTACAGAATTTTAGAATTAGAAGAATGCTTCAAGAGCCTACAGGCCAACATCTTCCATTTTACAACAGGAAAAGTGCACAAGGTCTGTGATTAGCTAGTGGCAACAGCAAGACTAAAAACCAGTCTCCTGCTTGTTAGTCATAAACATTATGCCACCTGAGAAGAATTATTCTGCAAATAACTGAGATACTCAAATTTTATACAAGCACATACACATTCACCTAAATTGTGTACCTCAATGTACAATGAACACAAAACCAGTCAGGTGAACACATTAAAGGAAAAGAAAGTCGAACCTGCCTTGGAAGTCTGAGGGCAAAGTTAGAATACCAGCATGATACTAACTGTCCACTCCTAGTTAAGTTGCAAGATCTTGGAGACAGTTTTTATTGTGTGTTTGTTTTTTGTTTTCATTTTCAATTTGGGTGTCACTCTGTCACCTGGCCTGGGAGCAGTGGCATACTCATAGCTCACCAAACCCTTGTTCTCCTGGGCTCACCGATCCTCCCATATCAGCCTGCTGAATAGCTGGGACTACAGGTGAACACCATCACATCCAGTTAATTTTTTAAAAATTTTTTTTGTAGAGACAAGGTCTCGCTATATTGCCCAGGCTAGTCTCAAACTCCTGAGCTCAAGCAATTCTCTCACCTTGGCTTTCCATAGTACTGCGATTACAGACATGAACAACTGCACCCTGTAAAAACAGTAACTCTTTCATAAATTGAGATGATTAAATGAGATATTCATGAGTACGCTCTGTGAATCATAAAAGCCACACAAATGCCAGCTATTGATAGATAAATGTAGTTAACACTGAAACTAGCACTAGTTGATTGTTCTCATTATCCTTACATCCTTCTTTTTGACTCTAGTATATGTTCTGTTCCATAGAATTACTCCAGCTCCAAAGTAAGAAAAAGAAAGGAAAATTAGATCCTTATTTGGTTATGCAATAATTCAGGTTTTAGGCTCTATTACCAGTGACACAATATAAATATCTCTTTAAAATAAAATAACAAGTATATTACCACCCTGTAACTGTATAACACAGGTTGCTACCTATAGAGTCAGACAGACTACACGTCTCACACCAGCTAAATGTCAGTGAGGCACAGAATCTTTAACCAGTAGAGAGCATTAAGGATCATCTAAATTGTATCTCTTCTTTAAATCACAAATTATATTATTTAATACTTTAATACACAAGTTGATTTTTTATATGTTATACCTGGTTACAGAGTGTAGACATCTATTAAAAGATGGAAGTAAAAAAAAAAAAAAAAAAAAAAGATGGAAGTAGGTGTGAATGTCTCACGAGAATATTTTCATATGCTGAATATAAGATGAATTAAACCTGAGATAAATGCTTAGCATTGACATTGAAGTACAAATAGAAGTATTATAAAAATTTTTGACAGTTATTTCTCTACTGTATATTAAAAAGCTGTCCTTTATTATACTCAAACATAGTTACATAAATATATGAACACACAATATAATTTTCACCTGGATTCCATTTTTAGAAAAAAAATCATAGTTACTTATGATTATAAGCAAAGATGAAATACTAAGAAAAAGTCAGAGGTGAGAAAAGAAAATGATTATAAATGTGTCCCATTACAAATCAGAATTTTATGAGTTTGCTTAACATAAGTCAATTTACCAGGGTCCGATACATTTCAGACCAACAAGACAAAAAACTGAATTCTGAAATAGCATTAACTATGTGGAGATATTGCATATATTTGGAACCAGATGAGATCATTTTATCGAAGCAGACATATTCATATGTATTAAGTAAAATTTAAAAGTAAATTATGCTTTAAGCATGGCTTTATATTGCTATCAACTTACACATAAATAGAACTTGTAAACGTCAGATGTTTTTCCCATTTTCCTTTGTGAAACATCCTTATAACCTTCTCCTAATTCAGCATGTTGTCAAATGGTACTTATTAAGCACTATTCTCAGTAAATGAAATAGAACAGTTCGTTGTACTGTGTTGTAACTTGGCACAATGTCCACAGAGACCAGCCTTCCAAAGGGTATATTAAACATTCTGAAGAAAGATCACGCCGGGCTCAGTGGCGCAGCCTGTAATCCTGCGCCTTTGGGAGGCAGAGGTGAGTGGATTGCCTGAGTCCGTGGGTTCGAGACGCGCCTGGGCAGCGAGACCTCATCTCTACAATAAATCGAAAAACCAGCTGGGCGTGGTAGCGCATGCCTGTAATTCTGGCTACTTGGAAGGCTGAGGCGGAAGGATCGCCGGAGCCCAGCAGGTCGAGCGGCCACTGCACTCCAGTCTGGGCGACAGAGTGAGACTCCAACTAAAAAAAAAAACAAACAAAAAATAAAAAATAAAGAAAGATCACAACAGTAAGACCCAAGAAAAGGCATTTGAAATTCTGTACCTCCCAATTTAGCGTTTGTGATTGAGTGAAAAAGGGTCAATCACGCGATCACTTGGCTCCTCCTCTCCACTATTTTTACACCAATAGGTATGCATTGCTATTTAATTATTGCTCACTTATATATTCCACTATAATTGTGTTTAATATTTCTTTATATTTAGCTTTTAAGCTCTATTACCTTAGCAGCTCCCACTTAAATTTTTTTTTTTTTTTTACATATTTAATGATAGGAAACACAGTTACTTCAATTTACTAAACTACCATTGTGGTGAAGCCACCTATATAAAATCAATATCAGGCCATGGGGTAAAGTTGTAGAGAGACCTGACTCATGAAAAGCTGTAGCTATCGCTAGAATTTAACAAATCTCACCTAAACCCAGGAAAAACGGTCATCATTAATAAAACAAACAACAGATGCAGGTGAGGATGTTGATGAGAATGCAAACTAGTTCAACCACTATGGAAAATAGTGTGGTGATTTCTAAAATAACTAGAAATTGACCTTCCATATGACCCAGCAATCCCTCTACTGGGGATATACCCAGAGGAACAAAGGAACTCAAATCATTTTTTTAAAAAATAAAGTAGGATTTATTGAGAGACAGAAAAGCTCCCACAGTGGGTGGGGACCCGAAAGAGTTGCCTGGAACCCAAATCATTCTACAAAAAAGATACCTGTGCATGCATGTTTACTGCAGTACTATTAAATAGCAAAAACATGGAACCAACCCTGCTGCCCATTGAAATTGGACTGGATATAAAAAAATGTGGTACATATGCATGATGGAATATTATGCAGCCATAAAGAAGGAAAAAATCAAAGATTTTGCAGAAACTTGCATGGATTTAGAGTCTATAATACTCAGTGATTTATTACAGAAACAAAGAACTGAGTAACATACTCATAAGCAGACCCTGAACATGTACCATAATACCAGAAGAAAAGGATTGGCAGTACTGGAATACTGTGGGGTGGGGGAGGGTACACAATATCAATAAGGGTACCTGATCTCAAACCAGGCAAAGTGAGACCAAAAGGAGGTCCAAACTTCCTGTATGATGTCCACTTGTGTACCAAATCCTGAATTGTACCCTACATCTTTAAAATAAAATTTTAAAAAAGAGGAATTTAACAAATCTGTTGCTCTCAGTTTGCTTTCATTCCAATAGAGGGAAATCGATCACCTTCATGCTCTGACCCTAGAGGCAGGGAAGCTACCCTGGATGGTTAAACATAAACTCTCTTTAACAATGGACCTACGACAGTTTGAGGACAAAGCAGTGGTTGAAAGAAAAAAAGCAGCTTCAATCTCCAGAGAACCTACCTCCCCACAAACCTTCCTCTTAAACTATAAAATCTCCATCATGGCTCCAAGCCCAGAGGGTAGTAACAGAGGGTCATGGGATTTACTTTATAGGTAGAGTTTATTGCAAAACCTATGAATGGTACTTGAGATATTTTTCAGACTTGGAGGCCCCACCCAGGCCCAGAACACTAGGAAGTCAGCTCCACTGATCCTGATGTTCCCTCCCAGTAATTGGCTCTGTGACAGGAAGACAGTCTCCACACTCTCTCATGACATCATCAAACAATCAGCCACACATATTTCTTTCTTTTTTTTTAGGAGAAAAGGTATACAGATTTATTTATTTTATTTATTTTATTTATTTATTTTTTATTAATCAATCTTTTTTGTTATGGTTGTGTGGGGTACAGTTATGGGTTAGGTGTACAATTACGTTTCATTCAGGCACCCTGTTGATA
>NW_006956655.1:0-493 GCF_000164805.1 Carlito syrichta
TTATGCACAGAACAAAGCTCAAAAGATATAAGACAAACACAGTTGTATTGCAAGAAAGTGTAGAAACATTTATAATAACAGAAAGATTTCAGCAGGAATCAGTGGCTCAGCCTGTAATCTCACACCTTTGGGAGGCTGAGGTGAGTAGATTGCCTGAGCCCGCGGGTTCGAGACCCACCTGGGCAGCGAGACCTTATCTCTACATAAATATAAAAATTAGCCAGGCGTGGTAGCGCATGCCTGTAATTCCGGCCACTTGGAAGGAAGGCTGAGATGGAAGGATCGCCAGAGCCCAGCAGGTCGAGGTGTGGTGGTGGGGAGCAGCCCCTGCACTCCAGTCTGGGTGACAGAGTGAGACTCCAACTAAAAAAAAAAAAAAAAACCAGAAATATTTCAATACATCAATAATGAATCAAATAATAGACAGAAAATGAGATAGAAATAGTTTGAAAAACATTATCAACCAACATGATTTAATTGATGTTGCTACAAC
>NW_006956656.1:0-772 GCF_000164805.1 Carlito syrichta
GACAGAAGGAGCTGCATAAGCCATATTTCCCAATATATGATCCCTGGACCAACATCATCAGCATCACCTGAAGATCTGTTAGGACTGCGTAGCTCCACCTCAGGCCTGCTGAATCAGAAGTACCAGACTGGGGACCAGCAAGCTGCGAGTGTTCAAGCTCTGCTGGTGATTCTGATTTGTGGTCAAGTTTGAGAACATCTGACCTAAACCAATACTTTCTGCTTAGATAGCTGGAAGATCCTATGTCAGCATTCACCTGCAGAAGTTAATTTTAGGTGCCCAAGCACATCTATAACTGTGTTAATCGTACTAGCTTTTTTCTTCTTTTCTTTCTTCTGGTTTATATTGTGTTTAATAAGTTATAACCCTTCTGGAAGTATATTTTAAACACCACTAAGTGTTTTATTTTAAAGTCTTATTGAGAAATGTCTAAAAAATCTAAAACTGTAAAAGAATGAAAAAATATTGGAAATTTGTAAATGTGCAATTGTAGAAGGATAAAAATATAGGACAAATTGCTAAGAAAGTGGGTGCAGGGAGTAGATTCTGAACTAATTGATGTGGGAAAGGGCCAGGCATTGGTATTAAACAAAAGAAAAAGAAAACTTGATGATTGTGATACATAGCCAAGGTTAGGACCATCAAATAATAATAAAAAGACTTAGAAAATCATTTACTCTGAAAAATCTGGTGAAAATCATGGTAACGATGCCAAGTCACAACAAGTCTGCCTATAAAGAGAGTCTGGAGAAATAGTTAAGAAAAAGAAAAA
>NW_006956657.1:0-697 GCF_000164805.1 Carlito syrichta
CACTTCCAAGTGGCTGCAACTGCAGGTGCATGCCATTATACACGGTTAATTTTTTTTATTTGTTGTAGAGATGAGGTCTCACTAAGTTGCCCATGGTGGCCTCAAACCTCTGGACTCAGGCAATCCTCTAGCCTCTGCCTTCCAGAGTGCTGGGTTTAAATTTGAGCCACTGTGCCTGGCTTGAGGATACCTTCTAGTGAGTGCCTTTTTCTGGATGCCTTCTAATAGATGCCCTCTGAAGGATGTTCTCTGATGGATGTACTCTGCTAGATGTTGCCCTCTTAAGTCTGCCTTCAGAGATGCCCTTTAATGTATACAAACTGATGGATACTCTCTGATAATGCCCTCTGACAGATATCTTTTGATACATGTTCTCTTAGGAAAGCCCCTAATGGATATTTTCTGATAGATGTCTGGTGATAGATGCCTGCTGAAGGCTGCTTTCTAATAGATGCCCTCTGATCGATATACTGTCATAGCTGTCCTCTGATGGATGCCCTCTAATAGATATCCTTTAATGGGTGCCCTCTGAGGATAGCTTCTGACAGATGTGCTTTCTTTCTTTTTTTTTTTTTTTTTTTTTTTGAGTTGGAGTCTCACTTTGTCACCCAGACTGGAGTGCAGTGGTCCCTCCCACCCACCGCGGCCTCGACCTGCTGGGCTCTGGTGATCCTTCCACCTCAGCCTTCCAAGTAGG
>NW_006956657.1:1570-8516 GCF_000164805.1 Carlito syrichta
GACAGATATCCTTTAATGAGTGTCCTCTGAGGATAGCTCTGATATATGTGCTCTGATGGATGCTTCTGAATGCTGCCTTCTGATAGATGCCCTTGATAGATATCCTAAATGATAGATGTCCTAAATATTCTCAAAGAATAGTGCATTAGACTTTTTCACCTTTAAATCCTTAGCTTATTGAATGACTCTTCCCAACTTTTGAACCAGAGATAAGAAGAATGGCTCTCATAAATTGAGAATGTTCAAGTTATACTTGCGTTTTCTAAATAGTTACTGCTGACAGGCACAGACAGGGACATTATGCTGGCTAGATACAGGTATAGTTTCAGTGGTTGGACAAAGTAAAAATTTCACTTTCCAAATGTTCATCATTCTAGTGCTTCAACAACCAAAGAGATACTAACTGATGCAGAGATCCAGAGGAGAACCTACTGAATGATGTGTTTTCTTTTTTCTTTTTCTTTCTTTTTTTTTAACATTTTAAAAAAGTGTTGCCTATATTGTTTTTTGGGGGGGTTAACTATATATTTTTTATTTTAAAATTGTTGGGTACAGTTAAGTGTTAGGTATACAAATATTCATTGTGCAGGTACTCTTGTTGATGATGTGTGTCCCCCTTCCCCAGAGAGATATTGACTACCATTAATCCCACCTCCCTGCCCCTCCCCGCCCCCCATATTTTCCCACCACTGTCAATCCTTTTTTTTATTAATTTATCTATTTATTATAAAGATGTGGGATACATTCAGGGTTACATGCACACTGATCATGCAGATACCCTTGTTGATGAGGCATGCCCCTCCCTCCTCTAGCAGTTTCCCTCAACTACCAGTCCCAGCCCTCCTTCCCTGACAGTTTTCCACTACTGCCAATCGCTTTCTTATAGCATTATAATTATTCAAGTTCACCTTATAAGTGAGAACATACGGAACTCAGTTCCTTCTTTCTGTGACAAATCACTGAGTATGATCGACTCCAAATTCATCCAATTAGCTGCAAAGTCCATATATTTGTCCTTTATGGCCGTATAATATTCTATTGTGTATATGTACCACACATTTTTTTATCCAGTCCAGCTCCAATGGGCAACACGATTGGTTCCATGTTTATGCTATTGTGAATACAGCTGCAACAAACATACGTGTGCAGGTATCTTTTTTCATAGAATAATTTGAGTTCCTCCGGGTATATTCCAAATAGGGGAATTCCTGTGTCATATGGAAGGTCAATTTCTAGTTCTTTCAAAAATCGTCGCACTGTCTTCCAAAGAGGTTGTACTAGTCTGCATTCCCAACAGCAGTGTAGAAGCATTCCTTTTTCTCCACACCCATGCCAGTATTTGTTGTTTGTTTTATTAATGATGGCCATTCTTACTTGGGTTAGTTGGTATTTTCATGTGTCTGTTGGCTGCCCATATATCTTCTTTTCAGAAATGTCTATTCATGTCCTTTGCCCACTTTTTAAAGGGGCTGTTTGTGTTTCCCTTTCAGAACGTTTGAGCCCTTATAGATCCTAGATGTTAGGCCTTTGTCACATATACCGTTGGCAAATACTTTTTCCCATTCTGTGGGCCAGCTCCCTGCTCTCTTGATGATTTCTTTTGCTTTGCAGAAGCTTGTTAATTTGAGGAGGTCCCACCTGTCTTATTTCTTAAGTTATTGAACTTTAGGGCTCTGAATAGGAATTGATTCCTAGTTCCAATTTCCATGAGGCTGTCTCCTACGCTTTCTAAGATTCTTATAGTGTGAGGTTTTATGTTTAGGTCTTTGATTCATTTAGAGTTAATTTTTATGTATGGCGATAGGTAGGGTCCTCTTTCAATCTTCAGCCAGTTTTCCCAGCACCACTTACTGAATAGGTCCCCCTCTCCCCAGTGGTTGTTGTTGGAAGCTTTGTCAAAGATGAGTTGGTTCAAAAATTGAGGCTTTGCTTCTGGAATCTCTATCCTGTTCCATTGGTCTGTGTGCCTGTTCTTGTACTAACACCAGGCTGTTTTGATTACTGTAGACTTATAGTAAAGTTTTAAGTCTGGAAGTGTTATACCTCCTGGTTCGTTTCCTTTGCTAAGAATTATTTTGGCTATTCGTGGTCATTTATGTTTCTATATGAATTTGTGTATTGTCATTTCCAGGTCTGAGAAGAACGATGTTGGTAACTTAATAGGTACTATGTTGAATCTCTAGATTGCCTTTGGTAGGATGATCATCTTGACAATGTTGATTCTTCATATCCATGAGCATGGAATATTTTTCCATTTGTTTGTGTCTTCTTGGAAATCTTTGAGCAGCGTTTTATAATTCTCATTTTTTTTTTTGAGTTGGAGTCTCACTCTGTTGCCCAGCTGGAGTGCAGTGGCCGCTCCCGGCCCCCGCAGCCCCGACTTGCTGGGCTCCGGGTGATCCTTCTGCCTCAGCCTTCCAAGTGCCAGAATTACAGGCATGTGCTACCATGCCTGGCTGATTTTTTGATTTATTGTAGAGATGAGGTCTCGCTGCCCAGGTGGGTCTTGAACCCGCGGGCGCAGGCAATCCACTCACCTCAACCTCCCAAAGGCGTGGGATTACAGGCTGAGCCACCGAGCCCAGCTTATAATTCTCATTGTAAAAGTCTTTCAATTCTCTGGTTAGGAAGATGCCGAGGTATTTCATTTTTTTTGGTGGCTATTGTGAATGTGGTTATGCTTTTTATTTGGGTCTCTGCCTGCTTGTTGTTCGTGTATAGGAATGCAAGTGTCTTTTGCACCTTTATTTTGTACCCTGAGACTTTTCCAAAGTCCTTTATCAATGCAAGCAGGTTTTCGACAGATTCTCTTGGATTTTCAAGGTATAGGATCATATCATCAGCAAGGAGGGATAACTTTACGTACTCTTTTCTTATTTGGATATGCCTGATGTCCTTCTCTTGCTTAATTGCTTGAGCTAGGACTTCCAACATAATATTGAATAAGGGGGGTGAGAGTGGGCAGTCTTGTGCTGTTCCAGGTTTCAGGGGAAATGTTTCTAGTTTCTGTCCATTTAGCAATAGGTTAGTTGTGGGTTTGCCATAGATTGCAATTGCTATTTTGAGGTATGTTCTTTCTATACCTAGGTGTTCGAGGGTTTTTTATCAAGAAGGATGCTGGATTTTATCTAAAGCTTTTTCTGCATCTAATGAGATATTCATGTGGTTCTTGCTTTTACATCTGTTGATGTATTTAATGACATTTGTGGTCTTGTGAATGTGGAACCAGTCCTGCGTCTTGGGGATGAAGCCTACTTGGTCATGTTGAATGATTTTTGAAATGTGTTTTTGGATCCGATTTGCTAGAATCTTGTTGAGGATTTTTGCATCTGTGTTCATCAAAGATATTGTCTTGTAGTTCTTTTTCTTTGTTGGATCTTTACCCTGTTTGTGTGTCATTGTGATGTGAGCTTCATAAAATGATTTGGGGAGAATTCCATCTTTCTCAATTGCCTGGAATACTTTCAGTAGGATTTGTATCAGCTCCTCCTTGTATATTTTGTAAAATTCTGATGGAAAGCCACCCTGTCCAGGGCTTTTTTTGGTATGTAGTTTTTGTATGACAGAGTCAATATCCTGGGTTGTTATTGGTCTATTTAGTGTGTCAATATCTTCTTGTTTTAACCTGGGGAGGTTGTGTCATCAGAAAGTCCCCCATTTCATCTAGGTTATCAAGTTTGTTTCCATATAGATGTACATAGTAGTCTGTCATAATCCTTTGTATTCTTCGGGGTCAGTTGTGATTTGATCTTTTGTATTTCTGATTGTGATTATTTGGGCTGTTACTCTCTTTTTCTTAGTCCTTCTGGCTAGAAGCCCATCAATCTTGGTAATTCTTTCAAAGAAAAGACTTTTTGTTTTGTTAATGTTCTCTATAATATTTTTGTCTTCTATGTTCCGTGTTTGGGCTCTTATTTTTGTGATTTGGACTCTTCTGCTAAAATTGGGGTTTTGGTGGTCTCCTCTTTCCAGCTCCCTTAGGTGATTTGTTAGGCTCTCCACTTGTGATCTCTCCATTTTCATGATGTGTGCTCGTAGAGATATAAATTCCACTCTGAGAACTGATTTCATGGCATCCCAGAAGTTTTGGTAAGATGTTTCTTCATTTTCATTTGTTTCCAGGAATCTTTCAATTTCTTCTCTCATTTCAGTGTTGACCCTTTTGTTGTTCAGCATCATGCTGTTTAGTGTCCATGTCTTTGTGGACTTTGGGGAAGTGTTGTTGATTTTGATATTTATTTTTATTCCACTGTTTGAGAATGTGCATGGCAATATTTAAAAATTATGGAACTTGTTTATGCTTGATTTATGGCCAAGGATGTGATCGATCTTGGAATATGTTTCATGTGTTGATGAGTAGAATGTATATTCTGTGGTTGTTGGGTGGAATAATCTATAGGTATCTATTAAGTCCATGTGCTCAAGTGTCAAGTTAGGTTCTGGATCTTCTTGTTTCATTTTTGCCTTGATGATCTATCTAGGGCTGTCAGTGGGGTATTCAATTCCCCTGCTATATTAGTGTTAGAGTCAATTTTTTTTTAGTTTATTTAGTAGTGGCTTTATAAATGCTGGTGCTCCTGTGTTGAGTGCACATGTGTTTAGGATGGATATATCTTGTTGATGGATTGATCCTTTTATCATTATGTAGTGTCCTTTCGAATCTTTTTAAATTTTTGATAGCTTAAAGGTTTTTTTGTCTGATATTAAGGTTGTAATTCCTGCCTTCTTTTGCGATCCATTTGCTTGGAAACTCGTTTTACATCCTTTAACTTTGAGTCTGTGTGCATCCTTTGTAGTGAGATGTGTCTCCTGGAGGCAGCAAATTATGGGATCATGATTTCTTATCCAGTCCACCATTCTATGTCTTTTCAGTCGTGCATTTAGTCCATTCACATTCAGGCTGATTATTGGAATATGATTGCTTATCCCTGTCATGAGGTTCTTATACAGTTTTTTCTTTGCTTGCTTGTTTTCTTTTGGCTTTGGGGTTAGTGTATGTGTGTGCTTTCTAGTTTCTTGTTGCTCTGTATTCTCTGTTGATTTTGTGCTCTGCTGTTCTCTTGGGGAGTGTGTAGTGATCTTTTTTTCCTTCTGTGCTTAGTACCTTTTTAAGTGTCTCTTGTAGAACTGGTCTGAAAGTTGCATAATCTCTTAGGGAGTGGATGTCTTGGAAGGATTTTAATTCTCCATCACTGATGAAGCTGAGCTTGGCTGGATAGGAAATTCTTGGTTTAAATTGCTTATCTTTGAGGACTTTGAATATAGGCCTCCAATCCCTTCTTGCTTGTAGTGTTTCTGTCAATAGGTCTGCTGCTGTTTTGATTGGTTTTCCCCAGTAGATAGTCTGACCTTTCTCTCTTGCTGCCTTTAGTATTTTTTCTTTTGTGCCTACTTTAGGCGAATTACTATGTGTCTAGGGGTTGGTCTTCTCATTTGATGTCTTTTGGGGGTTTTCTGTATCTCTTGTGCTTGGTTGGTCACATCTCTGGTGAGATGGGGAAAGTTTCCTTGGATTACCTCCTGGAATACTTGCTCCAAGTTGTTCTCATTTTCCCTTTCTTCTTCTGGGATACCAATCAAGCATAGGTTCGGTCTCTTGATGTAATAACACATCTCTTATAGGCTTTGTCTCTTCTTTCTGAGTCTTTTTTCTATGTTTTTTTTACAGATCGGGTTAATTCCATGTTCTGGTCTTCAAGTTCTGAGATTCTTTCTTCAGGTAGATTGATTCCGCTTTCCAAACTTGTCATCTTCTTATTTATTTCCTGGATGAAGTTTTTTATTGCCACAAACTCTGTTACAACTTCTTTCAGTGTTGCATCTTGTCTTTCTTGAGTCTTATTCACTCTTTCTGACCTTTTCCTGATCCCTGTTGTATTCTGGGGCCAGTCATTGGTGACTTCTGTTATTTGGGCACCAAGGTCTGATTTCTCAGGAATTTTGTCTTTGGTAGACTTGGAATTGCCTGAGGTCTTCCTTTGACTTTTCCTTATTTGTGACAGATGTCTTTTTTTTCCTTCTCTTTAATTTTGTTATTCAGTGTCAGTGGGAGAGGCTTTCCCTTCTGATTTTTGCTCAATCCTCTTTTCTTCCCTGACTCTGGCTCTGGATGTGTTCTATTTTGAAATAGGATGGTGGATGGAAAGCTTTGCAGTTTCTTGTAGTTTTTGAAATCCAAGTAAAGTGGGACATGGGGTGCTAGGAGTCAGATGCTACTTGCAACTTATAATGTTCACTTATTGTGGTATGTTTTCCCTGAGATCCACTCCCCACCACCACTCTATATGATGATGCAAAGCGGAAACCAACCTACACCACAAAACAATCTGCAATAATAACAGAGTGAGACAAAACAAACCACAACAACAGAAAAACCCCAAGAAACTAAACTCACACACACATGCCTAGTACGAACTAAATAGAGAAGAAAGACAAAATATAAGACATATATTGACAAACCTCTTAAATTATAACAAATGAATATTTTTTAAAACCCAGAGGAACAAAAGAGCAAAAATTAACAGCAAAATCAAAAGGTGAACACTCAATCATTCACATACACACATAAACAGAGAATGACAGATAAAAGCAGAAAGAGATGGAGAAAGAAAAGAAAGAAAAAAAATTGGGGGAGGGATGCAGTTCAAAGTCTCACATACAACTTCATGCACAAAAGAAAAATATTTTTAGAATAGATGAACTAACTCAGAAAATTTTTAAAATTAAAAAATAATTGAAAATTTAACAAAACAAAATAAAACATAAAATAAATATAGGCCAAAAAAATCTGTCATCTTGTGGCTGGCTATATAGTTGTTCCTCTAATCAGATCTTTCCTGCAGAGCCATCTCTTTCAGTCTCTTCTCAGGAAGTAGAGCAGGGAAGTATGAAGGCACTGAAGGTGTGTAGGGCTGCAGTCCTCCCCTTCCATTCTCCTATGGTCAGG
>NW_006956658.1:0-484 GCF_000164805.1 Carlito syrichta
CCTACCATTCCTGGGATGAATTTCACTTACTCATGGTGAATGATTTTTTAATTGTGTAGTTAATCTTGTTTGCCAGTATTTTGTTGAGAATTTTTGCCTGCATATTCATCAAGGATATGGGCCAGTAGTTTTCTTTTTTTGTGGCCTTGTCTGGCTTTTGTGTCAGAGTAATGCTAGCCCAGTATAACGAGTTTGGAAGTATTCCCTCCTTCCCAGCTTTTTAGAATAGTGGGAGTAGACTTGATATTAGTTCTTACTTAAATGATTGGTAGCATCCAGCAGTGAAGCTATCAGGTCCTGAACTTTTCTTTGATGGGAGACCTTTTTATTACTGCTTCAATCTTGTTACTCATCATTGGTTTTTTTCATGTGCTCTATTTCATCAATACTCTGTGCAGTGACATAGTGTGTGTCGAGGAATTTATCCACTTATACTAGACATATGGTTATTCATAATACTCCCTAATGATACTTTGTGTATCTG
>NW_006956659.1:0-4425 GCF_000164805.1 Carlito syrichta
ATGCCAGGGACACATCCCTCACCTGGGGTCATTTCTTCCCCCCAAACCCATTTTTCCTGACTCTAAAGCCAGTCGCCCTGTGAACACACCATGTGCAGTTGAGAGTCTGTGTATGATTCTGATGTTTTTGGAGACAGGGTCTGGCTCTGTGGCCATGGCTGGGGGATGGGGACATGACCGTCAATCACGTCAGCCTCAAAATCATGAGCTCTGTTGATCCTCTCTTCTCAGCCTCCAGAGTGGCCAGAGTGACTGTGTGTGCCACCACACTCAGTTCATTTTTTGGTGTTTTGTAGAGACGAGGTCTCACCAAGGTGCCCGGGTTGGTCTGAAACCTGGGTGCTCATGCCATCCTCTGGCCTCCGCCTCCCAGTTCGCTGAGATGACAGGCATGAGCCCCTGTGCCCGGCCTCCTCACCTGTCTCAGGACTCTACCCCAAGGCCCACTACCTTATGAAGACCCAGAAACCCAGAGAGGGTGGTTGGAGTCTCCCATCAAGCCCACCCTGGGAAGAGCACCTGTTGCATGATCATGCTGCTGTGCCCCAGTCCAGTGTACAGAGACTCTGGCAACAAAAAAGACGCCATCCACAACGTCGTTATGGATGTCCAGAACTCCCCAGGGAAAGGTCCATGTGGGCAGGGGATGATGGAGCGATCGGGAGTGGAAGGGGCCCTCCCGCTGTCCGAAGTTGTAGACTGTGTGACCAAAACCTGAGCTGGTCGTGGCATTGCAGGCCTGCCTTGATCACTCTGTCTGTCTGTTCTGTGAGCGCACACACGTCTTTGCTGTGGGACACGAGTATAGAGGGTAGAGGCCAGCCTTCTGGGGTGCATGGCCAATGGCGTGGGATGGACATTCCCCTTGGACATCTTTGAAACCTCCCATGAACAACAAGCCAGAAAGTTCCTTTTGCTCTCCCATTCCAGAGGGTGACTCCTCACGCTGTGTGGCAGGGATGGTGTTGGTGGTGGTGGTTGTGGTGGTGGTGATTATTGCTATCTGGAAACAGAATCCCACTCTGTATCCCAGGCCAGAGTGCACGTGCATGCTAATGGCCACCATGGACTCCACCTGCCGGGCTCAGGCAATCCTGCTGCCTCGATCCCCCAAGTGGCTGAAACCACACACTTGCGCTACCATGCTCGGCTAATCTTTGGATTTATTTTTGATGGCCGAGACAAGGTCTCACCCCATGTCCCAGACAGGTGTCGAAACTGCAGATTCAGGCCATCCACTCACCTGGGTCTCTGAAGTGCTGGGATGCCAAGCTGAGCCCCTGAGCCCAGTCTGTGGTTGCAGTGATGGTTGGTATTAATATTCTGAGTTGGAGTTCAGCTCTGTCATCCATACTGAAGCACAGGGGCCCTCTCGTGGCCACTGCAACCTCCACTGGCTGGTCTCCTGCAGACCTCCTGCCACGGCCTACTTTGTGACTGGAATGACAGGAGAGCACCACAATGCTAGGCTCATATTTTTGGCTTCTTGTAGACATGAGGTCTCACCAGGGTTCCCTGGCTTGTCTCGAACCCAGGGCCCCAGACCATTCTCTTGCCTTGGCCTCCCAGTTTGCCAGGATGACAAATGCGAACTCCCATGCTTGGCCTCCACACCCCTCTTGGGAACCCAACGTAGGCCCACTACCTTCCAATGAACCGAGAATCCAGAAGGGTGGCTGGATTTGCCTGCTGAGTCCTCCCTGGGAGAGCACCTGACACAGGGGACTGTCTTTGTCAGGGCACCCACCCCTCCTCCCACCTAATTCTCCAGGGTGGAATCACTACTTCCTCCTAGGAGCCACCTCACGGAAAGGGAGGGCATGACTCTCAAAACTTCAGGGTGACTGGGATGGCCAGGTGGCTCATGCATGTCTCCTCGGCACTCAGTGAGGCCAAGACAGGAAGATGGCTGGAGCCCGTGAGCTCGATACCAGGCTGGACACCATAGCAAGCCCCCATTTTTACTCCAAGGAAAACAAAGAAAACCTTGGGTGAGGGCAGGAGGATCACCTCTGGTCCAGAGTTCAAGACAGGGGCAGAAAGACCAGGATGGCAACAAAATGGAAAGCCAGTGATCGCAGTAGTTTGGGAGGTCCAAGTCGAAAGGATGGTCCAAGTTGGGCGTTTTGAGAACAGCCTGGTCAACCGAGTGAGGAAAGGAAATAAATAAACAAACAAAAAACAAACAAAGAAATCCATTCTCCTGCAAAGCTTCTGCCCACAGTCTTTCATCCCCTGCCCCCTCATGTGAGGATAACGCAAGCTTGGCAACTTCCAGCACCAACCCCCACAATGGCTGCCCCTCTTTGGTGCAGTAGTTCCTGAGGCTCCCTGGCAGGTTTCCTGCCAACTCTCCTCTCTGAGGGGAGAAATGTGCCCCAGGGAGGCTGACCCTCCCTCTTCACAACCAGGACCTTCTGCCAAGAAAGGCCAGGGACACATCCTTCACCTGGGGACATTTCTTCCCCAATCTCATTTTTTTGGCTCTAAAGCCAGTTGCCCTGTGAACACACCATGTGCATTTGAGAATCTGTGTACGATTCTGATGTTTTTGGAGACAGGGTCTGGCTCTGTGGCCCAGGCTGCGGCCCAGGGATATGACGATTTATCACTGCCAGTCTCAAAATCCCGGGCTCCGGCGATCCTACCACCTCAGGCTCTGGAGTGGACGGGACAACATGAACCTCTACCCAAGACCCCCTGTTTTGATGGGTGCGAAGATGGTGTCTCCATCCATGGCCCAGGCTGGTCTTGGGCTCCTGGGCTGCTGTCTTACTGCTGCCTTGGCCTCCCAGAGTGTGGGAATCCCAGGCATGGGTCGCCACACCAGGTCTTCTGTTTTGTTTTTGATGAAGAATAGAGGCCGGACTTGGGGGATCAGTCTTGTCATCCCTCATGATTTGGAAGGACGAGGCCAGCTTTCCAAAACACCCACGGGCCAAGACGTGCCCAGGCACTTCGCTGAGACCTCGTCTATACCCTCCACCCCAAATGAGCCTGGCTTGGCGGCCCACGACTGTCTTTCAGGCTCCTCAGAAGTCCAGGGAAAGGATCACTGGAGCCCAGTGGACCGAGGTTGCTGTGGCCAGGAGGGAACCACTGTCCTCCAGACTGGGTGACAATTGAGACTCCGACTCAAAGAAAAAAGGAAAAAAGGAAATAAAAGAAAAGCATCCATTTGCCTATGGAGTTGGATCATCATGAACAGACAGACATCATTTGGGAAGGAGGCCTGAGTCTTGGGTCTAGAGTTTCTTAAGATGGTGGATTGGCACAAAATTGGGCTGTGGCTTTGTGAGGCCGAGCAGGGGACCCTGGAGACCATGAGTTTGATACCAGCCTGGGCCACGTAGCGAGACCACATCACTCCCTGGAATGCAAACACTCAAGTCGCATGTGGTGTCACCCATGGTCCCAGCTACATGGGATGGAGTGGCGTGGTCCCAGTTACACAGGATGGAGTGGCCTCCAACCCGAGGCATGCTTTTGTATTGCCCCTGTTGACAGGATTTGTGAGTCCCAGCTAGGCACTGTGGCTCACAGCCATCAGCCCCTCCCCCTGGGAGGCCAAGTTGGGAGGCTGTCTGAGCCCAGGATTCAGAAACCAGCCTGGGCGACATGGCCAGACCTCATCTCAACGAGAGTTCCTCAAAATCGAGTCAGAGACCCCGGGACTCGATCGTGCTGCCATGCTCCAGCCTGGCATAAGGAGACTCCGACAACAAAAAACACACCTCCGACATGCATATGACAGGCCTCCACAGCAACCCAGTGAAAATTTAGCATTGGTGGGAGAAGATAGATTGATCTGGAGAGGAAAGGGCCATCCCTACCCCCAAAGGTGGCAAGCAGGGTGACCGGAACCTGGAATGGCCACGGCTTTGCTGGACCGCCTTGATTGCTCTGTGCCCGGCAGTCATTCTAGTTCCAGGCTGTCTGTTTCTTGAGCTCACACACATCTTTGCTGTGGGGCACGAGTGTGGAGGATGGAGGCAGGTCTCTTGGGGGTGCATAGCCGAATGTCCAGGACAGCCGTGCTTGGCAGGCACCTTTAAAACCTCCTGCAAATGACAGGCTGGAAAGTACCCTTTCCTCTTCCATCCCTGAGGATGAGACCTCACACTGGTTGGCAGGGGTGGTGGCGGTGGTGGTGGTGGTGATTATTACTATTTGGAGTCAGCATCCTTCTCTGTCACCAGGAGAGAGCACAGAGCCTCACTCACGGCCACCACAGATGCCACCTGCCGAGCTCAGGCAATCCTACCAATTGGCCCCCAAAGTGACTAAAACCACCAGCCAGCGCAACCACTCCCCACTAGTCTTTGGATTTATTTTTGATGGCCGACATGAGGTCTCGCACTGTGTCTCTGGCTGGTGTCAAACAGTTAGGCTCAGACCATCCACTTGGCCTGAGCCTCCAAAGGT
>NW_006956660.1:0-711 GCF_000164805.1 Carlito syrichta
CATGTATCTGTTGGTTGCTCATATGTCTGTCTTCTTTTGAGAAATGTTTATTCGTATCTTTTGCCCACTTTGTAATGGGGCTGGTTTTTTTCTTTTCAGCTCATTTGAGTTCCTTGTAGATCCTAGATGTTAGGCCTTTGTCAGACACACAGTTGGCAAATATTTTTGCCCAGTCTGTGGACTGTCTCCTCACTCTCTTGATGGTTTCTTTGACTTGGCAGAAGCTTGTCAGTTTGATGGGGTCCCACTTGTCTATCTTATCTCTTATGGCATGAGCACTTGGGGTTCTGATCATAAATTGGATTGCCAGTTCCAATTTCCATAAGGGTGTCTCCTGCATTTTCTAAGGTTCTTATAGTATGATGTTTTACATTTAGGTCTTTGATTCATTTAGAGTTGATTTTTGTGTATGGTGATAGGTAGGGATCTTGTTTTAATCATCTGCATGTGGTCAGTCAGTTTTTCCAGCACCATTTACTGACTAGGCTGTTCTCTCCCCAGTTGTTGATGGTGGAGGATTTTTCAAAGATGAGTTGGTTGAGAAATTGAGGTTTGCTTCTGGAATCTCTATCCTGTTCCATTGGTCTATATGCCTGTTATTGTACCAATACCAGGTTGTTTTGATTATTGTAACTTTGTAATAAAGTTTAAGACTGGAGTGTGATACCTCCTGCTTTGTTTTTTTGCTGAGATTGTTCTGGTGATTCATGG
>NW_006956661.1:0-858 GCF_000164805.1 Carlito syrichta
TTGCAGAAATCTTGCAGTGAAAGTGTACCTGTTTGATGTGAGGTGGAATACACTAAAACCAATCTGGACCATTTGAATTCCCCTCTATTAGTTGTCTATAGTGTACTCAGTAGTCTTGTCTTGGCCTTAGAGCTAATAATTGTTTGTGAATTATTAATTAGATGATAGGCTTGTAATTGAATAAGAACAGTTTCTCATAACAAGTTTGAACAAGGAGAAAAAAGTTTATAACTTTATAAAACTTTAAAAATTAGTAAAATAAAAATTGTGTTAGAGAAGTGCAATATTGCCTTATAAAGTATAAACCCAATGTTGTAGATTTTGCAAAGGTATTGTGAGCAGCTTGTTTTGAATAGCTTGATCTGCTCCAGAACATATTACTATAGACTGGTGTATATAACTGAAACAAAAGTATTTGTTCCCTTTTTGGAAAACTGCAGGCCTGGTAAGATTTTACTTTATTTTGACAGCATACTTTTTCAGAGCATTTTATTTTGTTTTGAGTGTGAGAAAATTTTTCTTGCAAAAAAAGTTAATATAGTTCTGTGGAAAGTTCCTAATCCATATGCCAAGTGGAGAAAGCAGAACATTGGGGTCTCAAGACATGTAGGAAGGATGAAGAAAAATGAGAATTATCATGCTTTAGTGGCTCTCCTTTTAGTATTGTTTTAATAAAAGTGTATTTATGAAATAAATAGTTGTTGTGCACTTACTAGGTATGAGACACTGCTATATTCTGGTCCTTAAAGACAGCTACAGAATGCTTTGGTGAAACTCCTGATGTAGTGGAAAGTACACGGATAACTAAAGTATGAGAGAGATTATAATAAGTGGTGTAACAGATGTTTAGTGTTGGAA
>NW_006956662.1:0-359 GCF_000164805.1 Carlito syrichta
TATTTTATACTTTTATGACATATTGACATTTCAATAATGTTCTCTGATAATGGTTTGCAGATTTTTAAAAAAAATAAAGTTGGTGTCATACTGTCCATATCCTTTTTTTTTTTGAGATAGGGTCTTACTATGTCACCCAGGCTGCAGTCTAGTGGCTATTCGCAGGCGTGATCATAGCTCACTGCAATCTTGAACTCATCGACTCAAGTGATCTTTCTACCTCAGCCTCCAGAGTAGGTGAGACTACAGGCACATGCCATTGTGCCTGGCTATCCTTGTTTTTTTTTTTAATTCAGCATTATGTTTTTGAGATTGCATGCATAACTCTAGTTAATTTATCTTATGCTGTATGTTCTGTC
>NW_006956663.1:0-3153 GCF_000164805.1 Carlito syrichta
AAGCAGTATCAGACGACTCTAATAAGGCAAGTAGAATTAAATGACACTATTAAGGCAAGGAGTATCAGACGACACTAGTAAGGCAAGTAGTATCAGATGACACTGGAAAGTCAAGTAGTATCAGACGACACTAATAAGGCAAGTGGTATCAGACGACACTAGGAAGTCAAGTAGTATCAGATGACACTAATAAGGCAAGTAGTATCATACGACACTAATATGGCAAGTAATATCCCACAGCACTAATACGGCAAGAAGTAATAGGGACACTAATAAGGCAAGTAGTTTCAGATGACACTAAGAAAGCATGTTGTATCAAACGACCCTAAAAAGGCAAGTAGTATCAGATGGCAATAATAAGGCAAGAAGCATCAGACGACACTAATAAGGCAAGTAGTATCAGACGACACTAATAAGGGAAGTAGTTTGAGACGACACTAATAAGGTAAGCAGTATCAGACGACTCTAATAAGGCAAGTAGAATTAAATGACACTATTAAGGCAAGGAGTATCAGACGACACTAGTAAGGCAAGTAGTATCAGATGACACTGGAAAGTCAAGTAGTATCAGACGACACTAATAAGGCAAGTGGTATCAGACGACACTAATACGGCAAGTGTTATCATAAGACACTAACAAGGCAACTGGTATCAGACGACACTAATAACGCAAGTAGTATCATAAGACACTAATAAGGCAAATAGTTCCATAAGACCCTATTAAGTAAATAGAATCATAAGACACTAATAGGAAAAGTAGTATCAGACAACACTAATAAGGTAAGTAGTATTATAAGACACTAATAAGTCAATTACTACAGTAAGACACGAATAAGGAAAGTAGTATCATAAGCAACTAATAAGGAAAGTAGTATGATAAGACCCTAATAAGTCAAGTAGTAACATAAGACACTATTAAGGCAAGTAGTATCATAAGACACTAATAAGGAAAGTATTATCATAGGACACTAAGAAATCAAGTAGTATCAGACAACACTAATAAGGCAAATAATATCAGACGACACTTCTAAGGCAAGTAGTATCAGACGACACTAATAAGGTTAGTAGTATCACACGACAGTAGTAAGGCAAATAGTATCAGACGACACTAGGAGGTCAAGTAGTATCAGACGACACTACTAAGGCAAGTAGTGTCAGACGACACTAATATGGCAAGTAGTATCTCATGACATGATCACGGCAATAAGTATCAGAGGACACTTATACGACAAGTAGTTTCAGATGACAGTAAAAAGGCATGTAGTATAAAACAACACTAATAAGGCAAGTAGTATCAGATGGAAATAATATGGCAAGAAGTATCAGACAACAATAATGAGGCAAGTAGAATCAGATGACACTAATAAGGCATGTAGTATGAGACGACACTAATAAGGCAAGTAGTATCAGACCACACTAACAAGTCAAGTAGTATCAGATGACAGTAAAAAGGCAAGTAGTATCATAAGACACGTATAAGGTGTGTAGTATCATAAGACACTAATAAGGAAACTAGTATCATAAGACAATAATAAGGCAAGTAATATTACACGACACTAATAAGGCAAGTAGTATCAGACGACACTAATAAGGCAAGTAGTATAATAAGACACTAATAAGGCAATGGCTATCAGATGACACTAATAAGGCAAGTAGTATCATAAGACACAAATAAGGCAAGTAGCACCATAAGACCCTGTTAAAGTAAATATTATCATAAGACACTAATAAGACAAGTAGTATCAGACAGCACTAATAAGGCAAGTAGTATCATAAGACACTAATAAGTCACGTAGTATCATAAGGCAGTAATAAGGAAAGTAGTATCATAAGCAACTAATAAGGAAATTAGTATCATAAGACACTAATAAGTCAAGTAGTAACATAAGACTATTCAGGCAAGTAGTATCATAAGAAACTAGTAAGGAAAATAGTATCATAAGAAACTAATAAGACAAGTAGTATCAGACAACAATAATAAGGCATATAGTATCAGACGACACTATTAAGGCAAGTAGTATCAGACGAAACTAATAAGATAAGTAGTATGAGACGACAATAATAAGGCAAGTAATATCAGAAGACACTAATAAGTCCAGTATTATCAGATGACACTAAGAAGGCAAGTAGTATCAAAAGACATTAATAAGGCGAGTAGTATCATAAAACACTAATAAGGTAAGTAGTATCAGAAGACACTAATAAGACAAGTATTTTCAGACGACACTAATAAGGCAAGTAGTATCCTAAGACACTAATAAGGCAAAGTAGTATCAGATGACACTAATAAGGCAAGTCGTCTCATAAGACAATAATAAGGTAAGCAGTACCATAAGACATTCTTAAACTAAGTAGTATCATAAGACACTAATAAGTCAAGTAGTATCAGACGACACTAATAAGAGAAGTAGTGTCAGATGAAACTAATAAGGCAATTAGTATAATAAGACGCTAATAAGGCAAGTAGTATCAGACAACACGAATAAGTAAGTAGTATCAGACAACACTAATAAGGCAAGTGTTATCATAAGACACTAATAATGCAAGTGGTATCAGACGACACTAATAAGGCAAGTAGTATCATAAGACAATAATAAGGCAAGTAGTACCATAAGACCCTATTATAGTAAATAGTTTCATAAGACACTAATAAGACAAGAAGTATCAGACAACACTAATAAGGCAATTTGTAACATAAGACACTAGTAAGTCATTTAGCACCATAAGACATGAATAAAGAAGGTAGTATCATAAGCAACTAATAAGGAAAGAAGTTTCAAAAGACACTAATAAGTCAAGTAGTACCATAAAACACGATTAAGGCAAGTAGTATTATAAGACACTATTAAGGAAAGTATTATCATAAGACACTAATAAAGCAAGTATTATCAGACGATACTAATAAGGCAAATAGTATCAGACTACACTTCTAAGGCAAGTAGTATCAGACGACACTAATAAGGCTATTAAGTCAGCGACAGTAGTAAGGAAAGTAGTAGCAGACGACACTAGGAAGTCAAGTAGTATCAGACGACACTAATAAGGCAAGTATTATCAGACGACACTAATATGGCAAGTAGTATCACATGACAGTAATATGGCAAGAAGTATCAGTGGACACTAATAGGACAGTAGTTTCAGCTGACACAAAAA
>NW_006956664.1:0-1266 GCF_000164805.1 Carlito syrichta
CAGCAGGCAGTGGGGGAAAGAAGGGGGCGGGGAGAGAGAGGAGTAAGAGGGAAAACAGATGAGTGTACCGACTAGAAAATGAAAAGAGACAGAAATACTGAAACAAATAGAAAGAAAAACACTAACCACATCTAAAAACTAACCAACAACCATATAAAAAACTAAAACATACAATGATGCTAACGTACAAGCTAACCAACCTCCTTGTTGGTGTGCTGTTCCTCTATACAAAGATGGGGTATACAGAGAAATAGGAAAAAAATAATAATAATAAAAGAAAAGGAATAGATTAAAGGCAGTAAACTAACAGAACCAGCCAAGCACACTCTGAGACTTTTCCTTTAAGTCCAATGTCCTTTCAGCTCTGATTTCTAGCTGTCTTTGCAGGCTAGTAGAATTGTTCACAGTTAGGGTCAGTTGCCCCTGGCCTGCTGTGAAGAGCAGTTCAGATATGGGCTCCCTCCCTGCCCAGTCTATTACTGAGGTCTGACCTTGTCTATTTATCAAGGGGGAAGAGCAAGTCATTCCCGTTTTGATGTTTGTTGTTACCTTGGATCCCCAGTAGGTGGTGCTATCTCACAGCTCCAGTAGACCTTTATCTACAGCTGCTAGAGCCTGCAGCTTGGAGGTCGCCCAGGAAGAGAGGGAGCTGTGACAGTATCTGCAGTGGCGATGACAATCTCCCCGTACACGGTGAGAGGGGTTCCACAAGCCTGGCTCCAGTCGTGGTGTATGGCGCAGCAATGCCAGTGGTAGCAGCAGCTGGGCAGTGGCAATCTCAGTAGATCCTGCTTGCGGGCCTTCACGGTCCAAAGTCTGGGTCGCCCCAGGCATGGGCGCCAATGACTGCAGCAGCATCCATGGCTGCGGCGGCAGCCCAGACCACCGTGATGTTTGAGCAGTGGCAGCGGCACCGGCTGAGCTCCCCGTAAAGAGCAGCTGCCGAAGATGGGCGCTGCAGCCCATGGGAGAGAGCTAGGGTCTTTATGAGTATTCTCTTTCACAGAGGGTCTCACAGACCATGCTGCCCCATCGTCATCTTGCCGGAAGTCCTGGCAAAAAAAAGTCAAAAGAGACATACTATATACACAACTCAACTCCAGATCAATTAAGAATATCAGTGTCAAAAATATTAATAAAACTTTTAAAATTTCACTTTTAAAATGTAAGTTCTTATAGTTTGAGTTTTGGTGTACTATGGGCTAGGGAATTTTTTAAAACCAGATTCATTTAGCATTGTCCAAAATTAATATATTACCCTCTATT
>NW_006956665.1:0-883 GCF_000164805.1 Carlito syrichta
ATTCCGGGTGTGGAAGTGAGTGCCTGTAGTTCCAGCTACTTGGAATGCTAAGGTAGAAGGATTGCCTGAGTGAACATGCCACTGCACTCCAGCCTGGGTGACAGAGTGAGACTCCAACTCAAAAAAATAAAAGGAAAGAAAATGGTACAGAGTGCTTCAGGGAAGATGGACATCTCAGTGCTGACAGCAGGACCTAAAATGTGTAAACTTAAACACTGATACATTCATAATTAATGTACACACACACCAGTCATCAATTCTGGAGGTGTGTTCCTCTGTGGCTGGGACTGAGGAAACAAGTTGAGGAAACCCCTTAGCTTTCCTATATTCAGGGCTCATGGAGGTCAAGTGAGGTTCTACTCATTTCAATTCTTTGAAGCTCCCAGTATATTAAAATAAATAATAACCAAATAGCTCTATAGAATTAAAATTGGCCTTTTTAGAAATTTTCAAATTAACATTATTAACACACACAAACACAATGCAATAGAATTATGCCATCATAAGAGATTTATAAAATCTGTTTTAAAAACATGAGTTATAGAGCACAATGGATGGTATAATCTGGAGAATATACATAAGGCAGACTTGAACTGCCTTCTCCCTCTGCCAGAGATATCAGTAACTCTGGAGCTCTAGGACTAATCTTATTTTGGCCTATGTCTGTGAGGTCAAATGTTTATATTTGAGGCAAATTATAAATATAGAAAGTCTTGACCAAATACCCTGAATAGGCCTTTACCTTCTGGCCCCTCGGCCACCCTGCCTTCTGATGTAGAGAAACCTTGTATGAATGCCAGTTACTCCACTCTCCTCTTAACTTTGCTTGGGCCAAAGAGTCAGGGGAGTCTGTCCCACTGGCTTGGTGAACAGTGTGCATATC
>NW_006956666.1:0-1076 GCF_000164805.1 Carlito syrichta
GTCAGCATCTTACCAGCTGACTTAACTAGATTACTTGAACTGCTAGCCTGCTGGCTAGCATGCTGACTTATATAGCTATCTATCTATCTAGCCAGCTGGCTACACAGCTGACAAAACTACCTGACTTAACAAGCTAGACAGTTGGCTAGCCAGCTGACTTAACTCACTGACATCAAAAGCTAGCCAGGAATCTATCTAGCTGACTAACTAGCTAGCCACCTAACTTGTCAGTTGACTTGCCAGCTCTCTTAACTAGCTGAATTAACCGGCTAGCCAACTGGTTTGCCAACTCACTTAACTAGCTTGCTACCTCACTAGTCAACTGGCTAGCCAGCTGACTTAACTAGTTAACTTAACTAGCTAGCTACCTAGCTAGTCAGCTGACTTAAATAGCGAGCTAACTAGCTAGCTACCTAGCTAGCCAGCTGACTTAAATAGTTAGCTTACTCATTATCTAATGTGCTAGTTAGGTGATTTAATTATCTTACTTAACTCGTTAACAAATGAGCTAGCTAGCTGACAACCAGCTGACTTAAATCCTTGGCTAGCTAGGTAGCTAACTGACTCCTCCAGTTGACTTAACTCATTAACTATCAATCTAGCTAGCCTACTCAACCAGCTGACACCACCCGTTTTCTAACTTCCTAGCTAGCTGACTCAACCAGATGACTTAATACATTAATTAACTAGTTAACTGCCTGACTCTACCTGATAACTTCACCCGTTAGTTAACTAGCTTGCTAGCTATCTTAATAGGCTGACAAAATTAGAAAACTGACTTAGCTAGCTGACTTAACTGGCAGACTTAATTAGTTAACTAGCAAACTTAACTATGTGAATTAAATAGTTAGCTAACTATTTAACTAGCTGTATAACTAGCTGACTTAATTAATTAGCTAACTATTCAGGAAGCAGACTTAAGTAGCTGACTTAAATATTTAGCTAACAACTGAGGTAGCTGATTTTGCTTGTTGAATTACCTAGCTAGCTGGATAGCTAGCTGACTTAACTAACTGACTTAACTAGTTGGCTAATGAGATATCTAGCTGACTTAACAAGTTGGATAATGAGTTAGT
>NW_006956666.1:2486-3329 GCF_000164805.1 Carlito syrichta
GCTAGCTAGTTAAATCATCTAGTTAACTCAGCTGAGAACTAGGTAGCTAGCTAGTTAAGTCAGTTAGTTAATTAGCAGACTATCTGGTTAAGTCAGTTAGTTAAATCAGCTGGCTAGCAAGCTGCCTATGAAGGTACATATCTAGTTAAGACAGCTGGTGAGCCAGCTTTCTATCTAGTTGTCACCTAATTAATTCAGCTCACTGGCCAGCTGATTAGCTTTGTAGTTAGGTATTTATGTGTGCTGACAAGCCAGCGGGCTAAGTAGGTAGGTAGCTATTTAAGTCAGTTGGTTAGCCATTAGGCTATCTAGTTATATCAGTTAGTTAAGTCAGCTGTCTATCCAGCTGTCTATCTTGGTTAGATAGCTAGTTAAGTTTGATGGCTAGCCAAATGACTACTTCATTATGTCAGCTACTCATGTTAGCTGGCTAGGCTGCTGGCTAGCTAGGTAGCTAGGCAATTAAGTCAGCTGGCTCTCCAGTTGGCCAGCTAGTTAAGTCAGTTAGTTTACTCTGCTGGTTAACCAGCTGGTTAGCTAGTTAAGTCAGCATGTTTTCATTTGTCAAGTCAGCTGGCTAGGTAGTTAAAGAGCTAGTTAATTCAGATGGGCAGCCATCTGACTTGCTAGATATTTCAGCTAATTAAGTCAGCTGGCTAGCTAGGAAGTTAGCTAGTTAAGTCAGCTAGATATGTCAATGAGCTAGCTAGTTAAGTCACATAGTTAAATCAACTAGCTATATGATAGCTAGATAGGTACTTGGCTAGTTAAGTAATCTAGTTATGTCAGCTGGCTAGGTAGCTACATAGTTAACTCAGCTAGTTAAGTCAGCAGCCTAGCTAG
>NW_006956667.1:0-2040 GCF_000164805.1 Carlito syrichta
ATAAACTACGATACTGTTTTATTTTCTAAAATTTTTAAGATCTATTATGCATTTTGCCTTTGAATAGCACTTAGGTATACTGAATCTCAAGGTTCAGTTTTCTAAGAATGGCATAGATCTGGAATCTCAACAAATTTCATTAGGCTGAATAAAACATTCAGAATTTATGTGAGAAACAATGTAGATGTCAATTTTAAATGCAGAATTATACCATGTATTCCAACGTATTAAAGAAAAAGGAGTTTTCATTGGAGAATTATACAATTTTTAAAAATCAATCCCTGTACAATGAACATTTCTAGACCCAATCCTGAATTGTATCCATAATTAAAGTAAAAAAAAGAATAAACAAATAAAGTAAGTTGCATGTTTTACAGCTTTCATTTATTTATTTATTTATTTATTTTTTTTTAAATGTGGAGTACAATTCAGAGTTAGATTACAAACATTGATTTTGGAGGGTACCTGGTTGATGAGGTATGCCTCTCCCTTCCTTAGCAGTATCCCACCACTGCCAATCTCACCCCTCCCCCTAAACAGTTTTCCAACACTGCCAATCACTTTCTTACAGCACTGTAAGTGATCACGTCCACCTCATGAGTGAAAACATTTGGAACTCTGTTCTTTGCTTCTGTGATAAATCACTGAAAATGCCCTATCTCATATTCATCAAACGTTCTGCAAAATCCGTATATCTGTCCTATTTAGGGTTACTTAATATTCCACTGTGTATATACCACATTTATTTTATGCATTCCAGGTTTGATGGGCAACATGTTTGGAACCATGATTTTTTGCAATTGTGATTAGAGTTACAAAAAACATACTGGTGCAGGTATCTTTTTGGTAAAAGGATTTGAGTTCCTCCAGGTATATTCTCGAAAGGGGAATTACTGAGTCACTTGGTAGGTCAGGATCTGGTCCCTTTACAAACCACCATACTGTTTACCAAAGATGCTGCTCTACTTTTCAGTTCACATCCAGTTGAGAAGCATTTATTTCTTCGCAAATCTTGACACTGCATCTGTTATTATTTGTTTTATTAATGATGTCCAGTCTTAAAGGAGGTATGTGACATTTCAAAGTAGTTTCATTTCCTTTTTTTATGATGAGTGAGGCTGAGCAATTTTCATGTGTCTGCTTGCTGCCTGTGTCTCTTCTTATGAGAAGTGTCCAATCATGTATTTTGCACACTTTTCAAAGGGAATGTTTGTCTGATTTTTCTGAGTGTTTGTGTTTCTTGTAGATCCTAGATGTAATGCCTTTTTACAGATATATAGGTGGAGAATCGTTGTTCGCTTTCTGTTGGTTGTATCCCTGCTCTTCTGATGGTTTCTTTTGGTTTGCAGAAGTATATTAATTTGATGAGATCACACTTGTCTAACTTATTTCTTAAGGCATGGGTATTTAGGGCTCTTAAGAGGAATTAGTTTCCAGTTTCAGTTTCTCTAATAGTGTCTCTTGCACCATTTGTTGAATATGTTCTCCATTAACCAGTGTGTATTGGAGGGTTTTTCAAAGATGAATTGGTTGAGAATTTGAGGATTGCATTCTCTGTCGTGATCCATTGGCCTATGGACCTATTCTTGTATCAATACCAGGTTGTGTTGATTACTGTAAACATATAGTAAAGTGTGAAGTCTGGAACTGCTATAGCTCCTGCTTTGTTTTCTTTTGATAAAGATTCTTTTGGCTATTCATGATTGTTTATGTTTTCATTTGAATTTTTTTAATTGTAAATTTCCAGGTGTGGGGAAGAATGATGTAACCTTACTGGTTTATTTCTTTGACTCTGTAATTGACTAGAAGACTAATTTTACATTAAAAGAGGTGAATAAATTCATGGAAACAAGCATGTCAAATTGTCATTCATGACAACAGCCTCAGAACTTTGAAATCATAATGAGACGGACCTTGACTACTGAGCATTCCTTAGGTTTCACGCAATTGTGTACAGTGCTCTGCCAAATGCGATAGACCAGGTGGATGTCATTCCCAGAGGTGTAGATAAGCATGTGTTCAAATCTATCCCAAAATTTC
>NW_006956667.1:3215-4064 GCF_000164805.1 Carlito syrichta
TAAAAGGAAAAGGAGATTTCATTGAAGTATTATACAATTCTTAAAAATCAATACCCGCTTAATGTACATTTCTAGGCCCAATCCTGAATTGTACCCATTTTTAAAGTAAAAACAATAAAATAAAAAAAGAATGAACAACTAAATTCAGTTGCATTTTTTATAGCTTTCATTTGTTTATTTATTTATTTATTTTAGTTTTATAAAAAATCTGGTGTACAATTGAGAGTTAGATATACAAACATTGATTATGCAGCGTCCCTGGTTGGTGAGATTTGACCCTCCCTTCCGTAGCCGTATCCCTCCACTGCCAAACTCACCCTCCCCTTAAACACTATTCCTGTACTGCTAATCACTTTCTCACAGCACTATAAGTGATCAAGTTCAGCTCATGAGTGATAGCATATGGAACTCTGTTCTTTGTTTCTGTGGTAAAACACTGAAAATGGCCTACCTCATATCCATCAAACGTTCTGCAAAATCCTGCTATCTGTTCTTTTTTATGGCTGCATAATATTCCACTGTGTATATACCACATTTATTTTATCCATTCCTGCTTTGATGGGCAACATGGTTGGTACCATGTTTTATTGCAATTGTGCTTAAAGCTGGAAAAATCGTACTTGTGCAGGTATCACTTTGGTAAAATGTTTGGAGGTCCTACAGGTATATTCTCTACAGGCGAATTACTGAGTCACGGGGTAAGTCAATATCTGGTCCCTTTACAAACCAAAGCACGGTTTTCCAAAGATGTTACCCTATTTGTCAGTCCACATGAAGTATAGAAGCATTTATTTCTTCCCAAATCTGTACCTGCATCTGTTATTGTTTGTTTTATGAATGATAGCAGTC
>NW_006956668.1:0-721 GCF_000164805.1 Carlito syrichta
GGTGTGCACCACCATACCCGGTTAATTTTTTTGATTTACTGTAGAGACAAGGTCTCACCAAGTTGCCCAGGCTGGTCTTGAACCCTTGAGCTCTGGCAATCCTTTTGCCTCTGCCGCGCAAAGTGCTGGGATTACAGGTGTCAGCCACCACAACTGGCCAAATTCTAAGACTTTATATTTCTCCTTTGGTCAATTTTGACAAGTCATATTTTTCTATAAATGTGTCATTTAAGTTTTTTGGCATAGTGTTTTACATAACAGATTTTATCTTTTTATTATCTGTAGGATTTGCAGTATAGCTCTTTTTATTTTCCTTTGTTTACTATTTGCACTATGTCTTTCTCTTTTCATTTTTAATTTGTTTTTCCAAGAGTTTGTCCATTTTACTATAGAAATATGTAAATGAGGAGATATATTATGTTCATGAATTGGAAAACTCAGTATTATTAAAACGTAAATTATCCACAAATTGTTCTATCAAATGAATGTAATTCTAATCTAAATTGCAGCAAGTTTGTTTTTAAAAATTTACATGAAAACTTAAACGAAAATGAAAATGACTTAGAACACCCAAAACAATCTTGAAAGGTAGAACAAATCTCAAGAAGGTACATTACCTGATTCTAGAGTTAGTAATCAAGAATGTGAGGGGTTAAAGGTTAAACAAATATCACAACAGAAAAGGGTCCAGATACAGATACACATATCTGTAATCAACAAA
>NW_006956669.1:0-630 GCF_000164805.1 Carlito syrichta
ATGTGCAGCAAACATATGGTAATAATCTTGAATTGAGATAGAAATATTTTTAATCAATATTTTTATTATGATATTGTGGGGTACAGTTAAGGGTTAGGTATACAAATATGCTTCATTCAGGCCCCCTTGTTGATAACAGGTGTTATCCCCAGACAGATGTTTACTACCATTAGTACCATCTCCCTTCACCCCCCATGGTTTCCCACCACTGTCAGTCATTTTCTTAAGGTAGTGCATTGGATGATCAAGGTCCACTATATGAGAGAGAACATGTGATACTCAGATCTTTGTTTCTGTGAGAGGTCACTCAGTATTATAGACTCTAGTTCCATCCAGGTTGCTGTGAAATTCATGATTTTGGTTTTTTTTATGACTGTGTAGTATTCCATCATGTATATGTACCACATTTTTTTAATCTAGTCCTCTTTTGATGGACAGCATGGTTGGTTCCAAGTTCTTGCTATTGTGAATAATGCTGCGATAAATATTCGTGTGCATGTATCTTTTTTATAGAGAGATTTGAGATTGTCAGGGTATGTTCCCAGTAGGGGGATTGCAGGGTCATATGGGGAGGTTGATGTTTAAAGCTTTTAGGAATCGCCACACTGCTTTCCACAGAGGATGCACTAG
>NW_006956670.1:0-756 GCF_000164805.1 Carlito syrichta
TTCCCGCCCCCAACTTTCTCTTATTTTTATTTTTTTTATTTTTGAGTTGGAATCTCACTCTGTTGCTCAGGCTGGAATTCAGTGGCACGCTCATGACCACTGCAGCCTTGACCTGCTCAATCCAGGCAATCCTTCCACCTCGGCTTTCCAAGTAGCTGGAACTACAGGTGTGTACTACCATGCCCAGCTAGTTTTTTGATATATTGTAGAGATAAGGTCTCTCCAAGTTGCCCAGGCTGGTCTCGAACTCATGGGCTCAGGCAATCCTCTCACCTAAGCCTCCCAAAGTGCTGGAATTGCAGTTTTGAGCCACTGTACCTGGCCATCCCCCAGCTTTCTGGGTTCTACTTTTTACTGCTTTCATATGCTTGGGCAATGTCAGAATGTTGAATGCCCAGCTGCTACTCTCTGTCAGACACATATACTGTCCACAGTTCTGGATGCCTCTTAGGTCTGGCACCACATCATGATGTTGCTTATGCCTTTTTAGGCCTGTTTCTGTTTCAGGGAATGATATTGTGTCCTGATGCTCTAAAAAGGGTACTGTATTTCTTGAACATGCCACAGTTACTTTGGATTGACCAGGGGGAGCATCAGAGGCACTGTAAGTGGTAGAAATTACCTGTCTGTATGAACATTTGTGTAATCTGTTGTGTTGCGACAACACATAGTGATAAGTAATGACAATCTTTTTAGATTGGTGAAGTCCGGGCATTCTTGGGAATAATTTACCATTTTAAGTTTACAAAAAAGGAA
>NW_006956671.1:0-697 GCF_000164805.1 Carlito syrichta
GGTTTACACTTTATAAGGCAATATTGCACTTCTCTAACACAATCTTTATTTTACTAATTTTTAAAGTTTTATAAAGTTATAAACTTTTTTCTCCTTGTTCAAACTTGTTATGAGAAACTGTTCTTATTCAATTACAAGCCTATCATCTAATTAATAATTCACAAACAAATATTAGCTCTAAGGCCAAGACAAGACTACTGAGTACACTATAGACAACTAATAGAGGGGAATTCAAATGTTCCAGATTGGTTTTAGTGTATTCCACCTCACATCAAACAGGTACAACTTTCACTGCAAGATTTCTGCAAGATGCCTAAGAAGGAGTGTTTTCTCTCTTTCCTTTTTTGTAAACTTAAAATGGTAAAAGTATTCCCAAGAATGCCGTGGACCTCACCAACCTAAAAAGATGTCATGCTTATTACTATGTGTTATTGCAACACAACAGATTACACAAATGTTCATATAGACAGGTAATTTCTACCACTGACAGTGCCTCTGATACTCCCCCTGGTCAATCCACAGTAACTGTGACATGTGCAAGAAATACAGTACCCTTTTTAGAGCATCATGATACAATATCATCCCCTGAAACAGAAACAGGCCTAAAAAGGCATAAACAACTTCATGATGTGGTGCCAGGCCTAAGAGGCATCCAGAACTGTGGACAGTGTATGTGTCTGACAGAGAGTAGCAGCTG
>NW_006956672.1:0-848 GCF_000164805.1 Carlito syrichta
AGTCCCAGAGATGATTAATCCAGCCTCTCATTTTGCAGATGAAGAAACTGAGGCCCTCAGGGATCATGGCTCTACTCTTCCACTCAGCATCAGAAAAAATAAGAATCCAAGTTTCCTGACTTACAGCAGGAAGTCCTGCAACTGACTCACACTCAGCCGATTTCCCCTCAGTTAACTTAGTGCTATGTATGTGCTGCAGGGACCCCAATTCTCTCCTGCTTCTTTTAAACCCTGGGATAGCCTCACCTTCACATGACAGATATGAAGGTTTTGCTTTATACTTTTGGGAAACTCACACTTTGACCTAACCTCACAGCAGGAGTGTTTCTTGGGAAGAGTCTGCACCATGTGAGGCCAGTAAGATGTCTCTGTGGGAAGACCTCTTTCATGGGGACATGTGGCTGGCACACCACGGTGTGGCCCGCAGAAACCAATGCTCACCAAAACACTTGCCTACCATCCCCGGTGGGGCAGACCTGACAGTAAACCCAAATGTCTGAGCCCTGCTGCCAAGAGCCCTGCTTCTGATGAGCCTCGAGATGCTTATCTGTATACTGTTTAAGGTCCTGGGTGTATTTAATCTTCCCTTTGAACCAGGGGCTTTCCAAGGCATCATTCCCCATCAGTTCGGCAGAGCAGGCTTCCTCAGGACACCACGAGTAGAGGGTTTGTTATCATATTCATAGTTTTGTCCATCACAGTCACTGAACTAGCTCCAACGCACCTGGTAGCTCCAACCTTTCAAATCATAGATTGAGCCGTGCAGAGTCCAATCATTTTTCATAACCCTTGTTTCCTTGTCAGCATGTATAGCCAGTAAGAGCTGTTGGATGTGCACACATTTAGAA
>NW_006956673.1:0-704 GCF_000164805.1 Carlito syrichta
CTGCAAAGCCCTTGTCCCATCTCAAAATAAAAAGAGACACGGAAGGGAAGGGCTACAGGGTTCACTTTAAGACCAGAGTTACATACAAATATGGCAAGATGATTCTTTTTTCCTGGAATCTGGCCTTAGTTGTTCCTGGGAACCTAACGGACTAGTAGTGCCCAATACCATTTACAACTTTTAAGAGGACCAGAGTTTTGCTGGAGTCCTGAAATGACCGATTCATAATTTCCACATTCTAAATTGCTCTGAAACATTTGGGAACTCGAAGCTTTGTTTCTTGTTTGTCCCATAGCAGACACTCTGCAATTTTTTGGATTGAGGACTCGTACAGCAATAATTCTTTATTTGTACGTAGTTAGAGGCCGTGTAGTGTCCTGTATTAGAGGACTCTCTTTCCCTAGATTCCTGTTTCAAAACCCTGATTCTTGTTTAGCCTTTAATAAGATGCCATGTAGATTTTTTGATAGAGGAAGCATGGAAAACAGATTTCTTCTTTTTTCTTAGCAAGAGGCCATGTAGTTTCCTGTATATGAGGATTGCTATTACCCATATTCATGCCTTGAATCACTGATTCTTCTTTAGCCGTCAGCAAGATGCCCTGTAGATTTTCAGGACTGAGGCCTCGTATAACCCAGATTCCTTATTTTTAGCAACAGCCTGGCAGTTGCCTGTAAATGAGAAACTCCTGTTCACAGATACTG
>NW_006956674.1:0-1004 GCF_000164805.1 Carlito syrichta
TTTTCTTTCAATTCCACAAAAATAGCTATAGATAATTTCTCAGAATTTCCTTTAAACAAATCCTTATTTCAATCAGGAATCTCTGATAAGTCATGTAAGGGATGAAAATTTATGGCTACTTTGACAACATCTAAATCCTGTTATGTTTTAGTTGTCTGTAGAGTATAATCAACATTCTTAATTATTGTTGATTCTACTGTGTTTGTGTTGTCAGAGAATTCAATGTAGGCCTTCAAGAATTTTGAACTAAATTTCTCCTTGAGGAGGTCAGGAAGTTGTCTCTGTGTGAGTGAGTGAGTGTATGGAAAATTTTGTGTATGTGCTGGTGAGCGAGGGGGCATGGGAATTAGCGGCCAGGGCTTTCCTGGTGCAGCAGCTGGGATGCAGAAGCTGAGGGCCATTTTCTTTTTCTTTTTCCTTTTTTTTTTTTTTTTTAAAATCAACAAACCCTCCCTGGGAAGAAAATGCTGGGAGAAACTGTCAGCACATTCGAATTCTTTGCGGATCCTGGATGTTAGGGCTTTGTCAGATATACAATTGGCAAATATTTTTCCCATTCTGTGGCTGTCTCCCCACTCTTTATGGTTTCTTTTGCTTTTCAGATTTGCAGTTTGGTGAGGTCCCACTTGTCTGTCTTATCTCTTATGGCATGGACAACGGGTTTTGATCAGGAATTGGTTGCCAGTTCTAATTTCCATAAGCATGTCTCCTGCGTTTTTTAAAGTTCATGTAGCTTAAGGTTCTATGTTTAGATCTTTGATCCATTTAGAGTTGATTTTTGTGTATGATGATAGGTAAGGGTCCTGTTTCAATCTTCTGCATGTGGTCAGCCAGTCTTCCCAACACCATTTACTGAATAGGTTCTCCTCTTCCTAGTGGTTGTTGTTGAAGATGAGTTGGTTGAGAAATTGAGGTTTTACTTCCAGAATCTCTTTCCTGTTCTATTGATCCATATACCTGTTCTTGTACCAATACCACACTGTTTTAATTATTGTATCCTTATA
>NW_006956674.1:2280-4511 GCF_000164805.1 Carlito syrichta
GATCTTTACCCAGTTTGGGTATTAGTGTGATGTTACCTCCATAAAATGATTTGAGGAGAATTCCATCTTTCTCAATTGCCTGAAATACTTTCAATGGGACTGATGTCAGTTCCCCCTTGCACATTTTGTGGAATTCTGCTGGAAAGTCATCTGGTCCAGCGCTTTTTCTTTTTTAGGTAGTTTTCTTATAATGGAATCAATTTCCTGGGTTGTTACTGGTCTATTTAGTGTCTCAATGTTTTCTTGTTTCAACCTTGGGAAGTTGTGTGATGTCAGAATGTTCTCCATTTTATTAAGGTTATTAAGTTTGTTTCCTTACAGGTGTGCATATTAATCTTTATTAATCTTTTATATTTCTTCGGGGTCAGCTATGATTCAATCTTTTGCATTTCTGATTGTGTTTATTTGGGTTTTTTCTCTCTTTTTCTTGGTTATTCTGGCTAGAGATCCATCAATGTTGTTTAATCTTTCAAAGAACCAGCTTTTTGTTTTGTTGATTTTTTTCTATGATTATTTTTTATCTCTTATGTCCCATATTTGGGTTTTTATTTTGGTGATCTGGATTCTTCTGCTAAAGTTAGACTGTTGTTGTTCTTGTCTTTTCAGCTCACTTAGGTGGTTTATTAGGCTGTTAGCTTGTGATCTTTCTTTTTCTTGATGTGTGTTCTTAAGATATAAATTTCCTTCTTAGAACTTATTTCATGGCATCCCAGAGGTTTTAGTAGGATGTTTCTTCATTTTCATTTGTTTCCAGAAATCTTTTAATTTCTGTTTTGATTTCTGTATTCACTCAGTAATCATTCAGCATCATGCTGTTTAGTGTCCATTTCTTTGTTGTTTTTGGAGGAATTTTTTGGTGTGGTCTGAGAAGGTGTATGGCAATATTTCAATCTTATGAAATTTTTTTATTTTTGATTTATGACTGAGGTTGTGATCAATCTTGGAGTGCATTCCATGTGGTGATGAGTAGAGCATATGTTCTGTGGTTGTTGGATGGAGTATTCTGTATGTATCTATTAAGTTCATTTGGTTGAGTGTCAAGTTGAGGTTCTGGATCTCTATGTTGATTTTGCCTTAATGATCTATCTAGGGTTGTTAGTAAGGTATTTGAGTCCCCAGCTATAATAGTGTTAGAGTCGATATCTTTTTTTGTTGACTTAGTAGTCACTTTATAAATGCTGGTGCTCCTTTATTGGGTGCATATATGTTTAAAATGGATATTTCTTGTTGATAGATCGAATCTTTTACTATTATGTAGTGTCCTTCTATATCTTTTTAAATTTTTATTTTTAAAGATTGTTTTGTCTGATATGAAGATCACAACTCCTGCCTTGTTTTGTGATCTATTCACATGGAAACTCATTTTTCATCCTCTAACTTTGAGTCTGTGTGTGTCTCTTGTTGTGAGATGAGTTTCCTGGATGCAGCAAATTACTGGGTCATGCGTTTTTACCCAGTTTGCCATTCTGTCTCTTTTCAGTGGTGTGTTTAGGCCATTCACATTCAGCTGATATTGAAATAATGTTATTTATTCCTGTTGTGAAGTTCTTATAAAATTTTTCTTTATTTGTTTGTTTTATTTTAGCTTTTGGGTTGATGTATGTGTGTTTTTTCAAGTTTGCAGTCACAATGTATTCTCTGTTGATTCTGTATTCTGCTGTTCTCTTGGGAAGTACATGGTCATTCTTTTTTTCTTTCTTCTGTGTTTAATGCCTTTTTAAGTGTTTCCTGTAGAACTGGTCTGGAAGATGCATAATCCCTTAGGGATGGATGTTTGAGAAGGATTTTAATTCTCCATCTCTGAGGAAGCTGAACTCAGCTGGATAGGAAATTCTTGGTCAAAATAGTTTATATTTGAGGACTTTTAATATTGGACTCCAGTCCCTTGTAGCTTATAGTATTTCTGCCGATAGGCCTGTGGCTATTCTTATTGGTTTTCCCTAGTAGGTTGTTTGCCCTTTCTCTCTTGCTGCCTTCTAAGATTTTTTTCTTTTGTGCCTACTTGGTGTAGGAGAATTACTATGTGTCTGGGGGTTTGGTATTCTCATTTGATGTCTTGCAGGGGTTCTCTGTATCTCTTGTGTTTGGATGGTCACATCTCTAGTGAGATGGGGAAAGTGTTCTTGGATAACTTCCTGGAATGCTTGCTCCAAATTGTCCTCCACTTCCCTTTCTTCTTCTAGAATAACAAATAAACATAAAACTTGTTCTCTGAATATAATCACACATCT
>NW_006956675.1:0-891 GCF_000164805.1 Carlito syrichta
CTTGCTATATATTTCAGCTAATTAAGTCAGCTGGTTAGCTAGGAAGAAGCTAGTTAAGTCAGCTAGATATGTCAGTGAGCTAGCTAGTTAAGTCACATAGTTAAATCAACTAGCTATATGATAGCTAGATAGGTACTTAGCTAGTTAAGTCATCTAGTTATGTCAGCTGGCTAGGTAGCTACGTAGTTATCTCAGCTAGTTAAGTCAGCAGCCTAGCTAGTTCAGTCAGTCATTTAAGCCAGCTGGTTAGCGAGCTGCCTAAAAGTATAGCTAGCTAGATAATTCTGTTGGCTAGCCAGCTGGCTACTTATTTACATCAGCTAGTTGAATCAGCTGGCAAGCCAGGGCAATACATAGGTAACTAGCTAGTTAAGTAAGCTGGCTACCCACCTGCCTATCTAGTGATGTCAGCTAGTTATGTCTACTGACTAGTCAACTCGCTATAGAGTTAAGTCACCTCATTGAGACAGCTGGTTAGCCAGCTGCTTAGCTGGTTAAGTCAGCTAGTTAATTCAAGTGTCTACCCATCTGGTTAGCAAGGTAGCCAGCTAGTTAATTCAGCTGGTTTCCCAGCTGTCTAGCCTGCTACATCATATAGTTAAGTCAACTGGCTAGCCCCCTGGCTAGGTAGGTAGATAGCTAATTAAGTCAGCTAGCAAGCCTGCTGGCTAGTTAGTTTAGTCAGCTAGCTAGCCAGCTAGCTAGTTAAGTCTGCTGGCAAGTCAGCTAACTATTCAGCCAGCTAGTTAAGTCAGCCATGTAGTCAGGTTGCTTGACAGCTAGCTATTTAAGTCAGCTATCTAGTCAACTAAATAATCAGCTAGATAGTTATGTCAGCTAGCCAGCTAACTAGCCAGTTAGCTACCTAGTTAAGTCAGCTAGATAGATACT
>NW_006956675.1:2061-3120 GCF_000164805.1 Carlito syrichta
TACCTAGTTAAGTCACCTAGTTAAGTCAGCTGGCTAGACAGCTGGCTAGCTGGGTAGCTAGATAGTTATGTCAGCAGTTTACACAGCTGGCTAGCTAGTTAAATCACCTATATAAGTCAGTGTGCTATCCAGCAGGCTAGCCAGGTAGGTTGCTATTTAACTCAGCTGACTTGACAGCTGGCTAGCTAGTTAAGTCACCTAGTTTAGTCAGCTGGTTAGCCAGCAGGCTAACTATATAGAAAGCAATGTAATTCAACTGACTAGAAAGCAGGCCAGATACTTATGTCAGTGAGTTAAGTCAGCTGGCTAGCCAGTTGGTTAGTTAAATAGTGAGCTAATTATTTCAGTTGGCTATCCATCTTGCTAGATAATTAAGTCAGCTAGTTAAGTCAGCTGGCTAGCCAGCTAGCTTGCTATGTAGAGAACTAGTTAAATCAGCTGGCTAGCCAACTGGCTAACTAGGTAAGTCAGCTAGTTGAGTCAGCTGGTTTGCCAGTTCGATAGCAAGTTACGTCAACTAGTTAATTCAGCTGGATTCCCAACTGGCTAGCTAGGTAACAAGCTAGTTATGTCAGCTGGCTAGCCAGCTGGCTAAAAAGTTAAGTCAGCTAGTTAATTCAGCTGATTTCCCTGCTAGCTAGCGAGGTAGCTATCTAGCTAACTCTGCTGACTAGCCAGCTGGCTAGCTGGATAAGTCAGCTAGCTAATTCAGCTGGCCAGCCAGCACTCTAGCTACATAAGTCAGCTAGTTAAGTCAGCTGGCCAGCCAGCTGTTTAGCAAGATAATTAGGCTAGTTAACTCAACTGCCCAACCAAATGGCTATCTAGGTAGTTAGCTAGTTAAGTCAGCTAGTTAAGTCATCGGGCTAGCTAGGAAGCTAGCTTGTTAAGGCATTTAGTTAAGTCAGCTCTCTATCCAGCTGCAAAGCAGGGTAGGTATTTAAAACGGCTGGCTAGCCAGATGGCTAGCTAGTTAATTCATGCAGTTAAGTCATCTCTGTAGCCAGCATGTTAGCTAGGTAGTCAGGTAGTTAGCTCAGCTGGCAAGCCAGCGGGCTA
>NW_006956676.1:0-5417 GCF_000164805.1 Carlito syrichta
TTTCACACGATGATCCCAAATAACATGGTGGCAGAAATGAAGCTGCAGCCAATATAATCCTGTTTAGTTAATACCCTTATCTAGGTAGACTGGGTTAGCAAAGCCTCCCTGAAATGACTGGTGACTGGCCAGCCAGTGCAAGACAATGCCATCACATCCTTTCATTTATAATTGTTTAGCTAAAATGAAATAAAATAAATAGAGAAATGTCCTTATTTACCTTATCATCCCGCCTCTTGTCAAAAACAGGCTTTAGTCCAGATAAAGCATGGTCTCAGTTAGAAAAGCAAGAGAAATAGCAGTTTATTCTAAGGCTTTGAGTTTTAAAGGGTCCAGGTCAGGTGATCTGAGCATAATTTAAGGGATTTCCTCCCCATTTTTCTCACCCAAGTGAATTTTAGCTGTAAATGGGTTTTACTTGATATACTAATTCCAGCAACTTTCGTTTTTTTTTCACCCCACACTCATTCCCATAAAGGAGTAGACTCTTACCTAGGTAAAAGGACAAGGAGAAGTGAGTGGATTTGAGAACTCTCTAGAGGCAGATTTCATGACCTGGTGATTGATGAGGTGTTGAAAGGAAGACGGAAGATCTAGGATGACTCCCAGGTTTCTCTCTTGACAACTGAGCATGTTTGTAGACTTCTTAATCTTCTCATTGCTTGAATCAAGAACAAGTAACATCAAGAACAAGCAACATTCGGTCTAGTGGGCAGACAGCAAAAATAATAATAAATTAATTTTTTAAAAAATAGAATAAGCAATAGTTTTAGTTCTGCATAGGAAACCAGATTCAAACGTCTCATTTGCCACTGATAACCCAGGGGCTAAAATTGTAGACATTTTCATATAATTAATCAAAAGAAGAGTAGGATAAATATGAGCATAGATTTGTAGAAGAAAAATGTATAGATAAGTGCCTAACTTGAACCAGAAGGAACCTGAAAAAGAAAGTCCACTGTACTTTCAGGCCATTGAAACAATGAGTTTTTCTTGGTTAGAAAGCCTTGTGTAGAGAAAGCAAAGCTGCAGATTAGCACTTGGTCTACTTTCTTCTTATCTTGATACATCCAAAGTGTTTGCAAGTCTGAGAATTATCAAACACGTTTTACTATGCACACCTTCCTAATCCTTCTGAAAACACCCTCCCTGTATATGTTTTCTTCTTTTGTTTATAAATTCATGTGCCAAAGCACAGGTTCAAATAAATGTGTCACATTTTTGTATGTGGACTTTAACACTTATAAAAGAGTTGAATGTTTAATGAGTTCCTACATATGCAGGTTTAGGGACATCTCTCAGAAATGAAAATATTGTACAGGTATTTCAAAGTCTTCTCCATCAGTGCTTTTCAAACTTTCCATTGGTGGAAGTGGCCATGACAGCACACAAAAGTGGCTGTGTACTTCTGGGAGCTATGAAAGTATCCCAAAGTGAATGCCACAAAAGAAAAACTTTTACAATTTCATGTTTCAGATTATGCATTTATGTAAATTTTATATTGTACTCCTAAACATGTATTTGTTTTTGTATTGCAATATAGAAGAAAATGCACCACGCTTGTCCTATAGGTTTGCCTAACTTCTGTCATAACTCCATGTGACCAAATGTAGCCTTATCGCAGTGAACAGAACATCAACTTCATTTATATATGACTAGAGAGAGAGTCAGAGTCTCACTCTGTTGCCCAGGCTAGTGTGCAGTGATACAATCATGGCTCACCTCAGCTGACTTCCTGGGTTCAGGTGATTTTTCCACCTCAGCCTCCTGAGTAGCTGGGACTACAAGCATGAACCACCACACCTAGCTATTTTAAAAAAAATTTTTTGTTGAGATACTGTGTTTCCCAGGCTGGTCTTGAACTTCTGGGCTTAAGCAATCCTCCTGCCTCAGCCTCCCAAAGTGTTGAGATTACAGGCATGAACCATCTTTCCTGGCTGCAAATTTATATCTTAAAGACCATCACCCTGCCACACACTTGGCACAACACAGAAACAGGGCTCAGCCCCTCTCATGATGTCAGCCTTATTCCCAAGCTCTTCATTCAGACCCAACTTACTCTCCCTTTGCTATACTATTCACAATTTAACCCATTTCTAATTCATCATTTCTCTTCCTTTTATGTATTCACCTTAAACCAATTCTTGGTACTGTTTTCTGGCTATGACCATTAGCTAGCTCCTTCATCTTCATTTTGGAAACCTTCTCTGGTTACACTGTTTTGACACTCCTTGGTTTCTCCTAGACCTTTGCCAAGACCACCAGATCTCCTTGGGCCAATGTTCTCCCTAGACCCAAGAATGATTTCAAGAAGAAAAAAAGTTAGTATTCATCTCCCAAAGTATTAAGAAAACCAAGCCTGGCTTAAGTAAATATTCAATACGTTAGTGTCCTAGAGCTGTCATAACATTGCCACAAATTGGGTGGCTTGAAGTAACAAAAATTTATTCTCTCATGTTCAGGTAGCCAGAAATCCAAAATCAAGTTTATTGTCAGGGCCATTCTCCTTCAAAAGGCTTTAAAGAAGAATCTTTTCTTGCCTCTTACAGTCTCTGATGGTTGCTAGCAATCTTTGACATCCTTTGGCTTGCAGCTACATGATTCCAATCTCTGCTTATGTCTTCACATATGTTGCCCCTGTGTGTCTGACTCTGTTTTCTCTTTTTACAGGAACTCTAGTCATAGGATTAAAGCCCATCCTCATTGAATGACTTTGCGTTAACTTATTATGACTGAAAATATCCCATTTCCAAATAAGGTCATTTCTGAGATTCCAAACCAACATAAATTTGGAGGTGGGTGGGCGGATACTGTTTGCCCCAGTAAGGGTTGAATTCTTTCTTGTAATGGCAGAAAAAGTAGAGAGGACAGACTGCATGATACATTAAAATGAAGTTTCTTCAAATACTGTTTGATAGGTTGGTGAAGTTCTTCAACTCCAACACCCCCCCAAAGACCCTTTTTTGTCACTAGTCATTGTATATGCTTTGGGGTACCTGAGTCAATCATCCCAATTTGTAATGTCCCGGGAACAATTCTGGTAGTATCTTATCTTGCATTTGTTTTGGAAACATGGACTATATTAGGTATGCCCCAGAGTTCTAGGAAGAATCAACTCCCACTACTACTACAAAGACATACTACCGATGTCTTTGTTTGCCTTAACACAGTACCAACTACCTCAATGGCAGATACACTATCTGATCAATGATGGATATTTACAACCCACACAGCAAGTGTTCACTAACTCACTTTTGGAATTAAACACATAAAATAATAACAATAGCATGCTAACAGTCTCTGAGAGTTTACTGTGTTCTAGGTCAGCAGTGTCCAATAGAAATACAATACAAGCCATACATGTTATTTTCAAATATTTTGGTAGTCACACTTTATAAAAAACAGATGTTCTTTTAAAATGATGAAATTAATTTTAATAGTATATTTTATGTAACCCAATATGTCTAAAATATTATTATTTCAACCCAATATAGTCAAAATATTATAATTTTAATATTTTTAAATTCTTTTTTTTTTTTTAGTCATCCAGGCTGGAGTGCAGTGGCCTGCTCACAGCCACCGCAGCCTCGACCTGCTGGGCTCAGGCGATCCTTCCACCTCAACCTTCCAAGCAGCTGGAACTACAGGCGCACACTACCACACCCAGCTATTTTTAAATTTATTGTATAGACGAGTTCTTGCCAAGCTGCCCAGACTGTTCTCGAACCCATGGGTTCAGACAATCCTCTCATCTCAGCCTCCCAAATTGCTGGGATTATAGGCATGAGCCACTGCGCCCGCCCTTAAAATTCTTAATAAGACATTTTGCACCATTTTTCCTAAAACTTAAAAATAAAATGTGCATTTTACATTTACTGTACATCACAATTCAGACTAGCCACATTTTAAGTGCTCCATAGCCGCATGTGACTAGTGACTACTATATCAGACAGTCCCGTTCTGGGTACTATACTACATTCTTCATAAGCACTTATTTAAATATCATGGTAATCTGCAAGAGGATATCATGTTTGTCCCCATTTTTCAGATGAAGAAACTGAGTTTGCATGAGGTTACATGATCTGCCGAAAACAACAGAACAGATGACTGTCACAATCAGAATTGAAATGTGTTTTTAATAGGACCCTGTGCCCTTGACTGCAGCACCACATTACTACCCAACCTGTAGAAGTGGATGGGTGGATACATACACAGTTCTTCTGAGGTTATTCCTCAGATTCTGGGTTTTTATTTCTTTCCTCCTTGGTTCTTTCCCTACACCAAGAGAGTTTCTCTCTCTCTCTCTCTCTCTCTCTCTCTCTCTCTCTCTCTCTTTCTTTCTTTCTCTCACACACACACTCACTCACCTGCACACACACATGCTCACTGGGCCAATATTTTTCATCCATCTTCAAATCAATTACCACAGTATCAGAATCTCCTGAACTCTCCAGTTTCTCAGGCCCTACCTGTGAATGATTCTCATCTAGTACATCAAGGAGAGCTTAGAAATCTATGCTACTAATTTCCAAGATTAGGATTTTGATACCCATGAAAGCAGTGCTCACAACTTTGGCTAATATTAGGTCACCTGCAGCTTGAAAAAATACCAGACCTGTGTTTCATCAACAAAAATTCGGATATAACTAGCCTTGGATGAGACCTGAGTATCAGTTATTTTTAAATGGACAGTTTGGGGTTGAAAATCTTGCACGGACATTTGAGATCCACTCTCAGCCATTCTTCTCCATTCCTACCCAGTCAGGATAATTATGCACAATAATATTTAGAAGAATCCAGAGGAATAAATTTAAAGTTGAGGTGCTGCCAGGTGTCCAGGTGGTCAATTAGGACAATGAGTCAACTGAAAGTAATAATCAAGCCTTTATGAACTTACTACAACAATGCAAATAAGAGGCAAAAATGGGTGCTGGCTGCCCAGTGGTCCATTTTCCCCCCAATGGAAAGGCTCTGGGTAAGGGTTGGGTGGATGCAGCAGAGATGGAGAAGGCTGTCTCAGTACTGAGGAGCTCTAAACAAAAGGCTTTTTTTCTGTTATGGATTCATCAGCTAGGAGGAAAAAAGAGAAAGTGCCAGAATTAGAAAGGTATTGAGTCAATGTGGAGAAACATGCCTCAGCCAATTCTCCCAGGAAGGAAGTTTCTGAATGGAGGTGTCTATTTTTGAATGCAGATATGAAGAGAAGCCTAGCTGGCACAGGGGCGGGGGATGCATTCTTGGCTGCACCTCCCTCCAGAGAACTACAGTGCTCTGGCTCTGTATCAAGTCTGATATGGAAAGGGCAGCTTCTCCTCATGAGTTCTGCCTATGGCTGGGCCCAAAATATTACATTAAGATTTTGGTCTAGCCGGGCTCGGTGGCTCAGCCTGTAATCCCGTGCCTTTGGGAGGCTGAGG
>NW_006956676.1:5768-7437 GCF_000164805.1 Carlito syrichta
GTCATCAGAGACCCACTTTAACACCCTGCCTGCCTTCTATAGGGACCCCTCCACTATGTGATTCCTTGGACACCAGGACAATTGACTCCTCCACCCACTCCAAGTACCCACTAGAAAGGTTTTCATTGTTGTGGTTTGTCTGTTTGCTTAGTTACAAAAGACAGAAAACCAATGTAAACTAGATTAAACCAGAAAAAACGTTCTTGTCCCACAGCTAAGCAGTCAGACCACAGGCAGGGCTGACTTTAAGCATGGTCAGATAGCTGTAGAGGTCCAAATATGCCATGAGAAACCTTTTTTCTAATTATCTTTCATTCTGTGGTCCATCATGGGGGCATTGTCTTCAGGAGGCTCTTTCGACAAGGCAGCAAAGACAGCCACCGGCAGCCCAGGCACAATCTTGCTCACAACCTTGCTCAATCTTGGAGAAGAGTGCTACTCTACCCACCAGTGACCACAGAAAACTAAAGAACTGCGATTGTCTCCTCTAGGGTCACATGTCCATCCCTGAACGGATCATTGTTGCAAGGAGGGCAGAGTCACATCACTGTCAACCCCACCAGAAATACATGAGAGAGGGAGAAGAGTTCCCAGAAGAACGATACGTACTGTATACCAAAACAGGAGCAATTAGACTACGTGCTATTAAAGCTTGATGTGAGGAGATAAGTTGACAACTTGTTTTGCTTGCCTAACATCTGCTATGCTTGCGGATCCTATGCTCTTAAAACACATAAAGCATTTCAAAAAGAATGTTTCTTATCTTAGACTCTTTTAACAGGAATCAAATCATCTCAAAAGAAAGGTAAGAAGAAAGGAGAGCTTTCTACAGAGTCTATAAAAGATACCCGCACACACATGTTTATTGTAGCATTGTTCACAATAGCAAAAACATGGAACCAACTGTGCTGCCTATTGAAAGAGGATTGGATTTTTTTTAAATGTGGTACCTGCACATGATGGAATATTATGCATCCATAATGAAGGACAAAATCATGAACTTCACAGCAACCTGGATTGACTTAGAGTCTGTAATACTGAATGATCTATCATAGAAACAAAGAACTGAGTATCATATGTTCTCACTCATAAGTGGACCTTGAACAATTATTGTAACACTATAAGAAAAGGATTGGCAGTAGTGGGATCCTGCCAAGGGAGGAGGGCACACCTCATCAACAAGGGTACCTGCATAATGAACATTTGTATATGTAACCCTGAATTGTACCCCACATCTTTAAAATAAAGAAAAAAATTTAAAGCAAATAAATAAAACAAACAACAACAGTTGCTGGCAAGAATGCAGAGAAAAAGGAGCATTTCTACACTGCTGGTGAGAATGCAAACTAGTGCCATTTCTTTGGAAGACAGTGTGACGATTGCTGAAGGAACTAAAAATTGATCTTCCATATGACCCAGCAATCCCCCCATTGGGAATATGCCCAGAGGAACTCAAATCATTCTACAAAAAAGATACCTGGGCGTGCATGTTTATTGCAGCTCTATTCACAATAGCAGAAACATGGAACCGACTGCGCTGCCTGTTGAAACTGGACTGGATTTTAAAAATATGGTACATATATACAATGGAATATTATGCAGCCATAAAGGACAAACATATGGATTTTTCAGCAACTTGGATGGATTTAGATGTTGATCAGTGATCTAT
>NW_006956677.1:0-4282 GCF_000164805.1 Carlito syrichta
TAGCTTTCTATTGCTTCTATAAAAAGGGATAACAAACTTATGGGCTTAAAGCCACAGACTTTTATTTTGTTATAGTTTTGTATGTCAGAAGTCCAACATGGGCTTCACTGAACCAAAATGAAGATGTCAGAGTTGTGTTTCTTTCTGGATGCTCTAGGGGAGAATTTGTTTCCTTGCCTCTTTCCATTCTTCAGAGATGGCTCATATCCCTTGGCTTGTGACCTCTTCCTCTGTCTTCAAACTGTTGCATCTCTCTCACCCTTCTTCCATTGTTACAACTCCATTTCTATGGATTCCTGGGATCAGATTGGGTCCATCTGGGACAATCCAGGATAAACTCTCCATCTCAAGGTCCTAACCTTAATCAAACCTGCAAAGTCTCTTTTGCTGAGTAAGTGAGCAAAATCACAGATTCTGGGAATTAGGACGTGAACATCTTTTGGGGTCATTATTCTGCTCACTACAATTTGATATCTACTAACCATTTGTAATTTTTTCTATAGATTTTCTTGAATTTTTAAATGGTCTATCATATTATCTCTTTCTTTGCTATCCTTAAAACATTATTTCATTTTTCTTTTCTTATTGTATTGACTAGAACATGATTAAATATAAGTAGTGATTGCAGGCATTCTTGTCCTCAATTTTAATAAGACCTCACGATTAAGTATAATATATGTTGTAGGTTTTGAATAAGTGTCCTTTGTCAGGGTAAAAATGTTGGTTATTATTTCTAGTTTGCAGTTTATAAATACTGTAAATTTTAATTTTTAAATTTATCCTTGTAATGCTGCCAGTTTGAGCTTGTTGTTATATTTTGAAGCAAAGGTTATAATTGTTAATACATTCTTGGTGAATTTTTCCCTATGATTGTGTTTCTATTTAGAGATATTATTTCTTTTTTGCCTTAAATTGTATTTTGTATCATATTAATCTAGCTAATACTTTTTTTCTTTTGGGTAGTATCTGCATGTTTTATCTTAAATTATTTTCAATTTTTTTGTGATTTTTGTTTTGCCTATTTTCCTTATAAGTCACATATACTTAGATTTCTTAAAGAATCCCAAAATCCAATCAGATAGCATCCTTTTTTATAAGTAAATTAAATCCATTAATATTTATTGTGGTTAATGGGCATATTTGATCTTATGTGTGCCATCTTTTAAAAAATTTTGTTGTTGTTATCAAATTCTTTCTTTTTTTCTGCTTTGTTTACTCTTTCCTCATTTATCTTTGTTTTATTGTTTTCATTGCCTTGAAAATTAATAAAATATTTTATAATACTTTTTCCTTTGGGAAGTTATAGATTGTATTTCTATTCTTTAGGTGATTATCCTTAACTTAAGATATTTAACTAAAATTTTTCTAACAAAAGCTAGAGTTGATCATTATTTTTATATTCTTTCTTCTGACCATAGTAAGGACCTTAGCAGATGTGGAACAAGCTTCTATCTTGTATTGTTAGAGTTTATTTACCACTATTTTTGTATTGTTAGAGTTTATTTTTGTACCACTATTTTTGTATTGTTAGAGTTTATTTACCACTATTTTTGTATTGTTAGAGTTTATTTATGTATTGTTAGAGTTTATTTACCACTATTTTTTAATATAAAAAGTTGTCATTTTCTAAGTTAATATTTAAATTTACTGTTATATCACTTTCTTGTTCATTTTTTGCTTCTAATTTCCTATAAACTCCTGCATTTATTTCCCCCTGTGCCTCACTGCTGAAGTGCATGCTATTGTAGTTCTCATATTGGGGATCTGTAGATTGTAAAATTTCTTTATTTTGTTTTCACTCTTGAATGGCAGTTTAACTGACTAAAATTTCTTGGTTAAGATTATCTTCCCCACTCCACCCCTGACACTTTAAAGACATCACTTACTTGCTTTATAAAATCTGTTGCTGCTGATGAGAACTCTAATGTCATTGTAATTCTCATTCTATTATAAGCAATTTATTTATTTCTTTTGAAGTTGTTTCCGTATTTTCAAGGTTCTGTATTTTTCTATGCCTGTGGGCATAGATACTTTTATTTGTTCTGATGGATTACTATTGCAATCTGGAGAATCTTGTCTTTCTCCAGTTCTATAAAATTTTTAGCTATAATTTATTTCAAATTACCTAATACCACTTATCTTCTGTTCTCAGCTTCAAGAAGCCCAATTTGGTAAATCTTGGAGCCTCTTAATTTATCTTCATATCTGTTAACAGGTTTTTTATAATTAAAGAAAACCATTGCTTTTCTTTGAAATTGGTGTAATCCTCAACTCTGGCTTCTGTTTCACTCTTGCCTGGGTATGTATTCCTGTTAGAGTTCATTCCATCCTGTGCATTTCAAACATTTTAGTAACAATATGTTTTATTTCTAAGCTTTTACAATTTATTCTCCTTATTACATATCTATTCTTATTTCATTTTATTGTGTTTATTATTTATGGAAATATAGAATGTTTTGTGTATCCCTTTGACATTTTAAATATAGTTATTTTAAAGCCTTTGCTAGGCTCCTCTGTAAATGTAATTTTATCTGGAATGAATTCACACTGTTGCTTTTATTATATGTCTTTCTTTGTATGAGCTTTGTTTTATGTGTTTTGGAATTTGGGTGTATAAGCTCATTTTGAGGGGGAGGTTTTGCATTTGTGGCTTGCATTCATATTCTTTCTCTCCACCTTCTCTTTCCTCCCTCCCGATGCTTTTGGCTGTTGCTTCTACACGGCTCACCATATCTGTAATGCAGAACTAGAACTTTTGCTTCACTCCAGTGTGGGACATATTGCTGCTACAGTCACAAAGCCGAAAGATTTGATCTTCATCTTTTTCCAGCCTCCTTTTGTAAGTGGAGGGAGAGGGGAAATCCCACCCCACCCCCACCTTCAACAGCATTTATCTGTTTTTGAGGAAGCACTGTAGTACTCATCCCTCACGCTGGGCTTTTTTGTAGCCCCTTTGATGCTACTCAGATATAACTCCTGATGCCATTGCCTGCTTTTTGACCCAGAGTTCTGCCAACTTGTATCTGCAGCCTTCCCTAGCATTGTAACTGTGTTGCACTCTGGTTCATCCAATATTTACCTTGTATTTGACTGTGTTGTTTTGGTTTTGCCTGCAGCATTAAATGCCATTTCATTAAGCTCTTGCAGTGGGCAACACACAGCTGGTCACTGGGTGCTCTTTGTTTGCTCAGCATTCACCCCATGGACTTCATCTGTCAGGTAGAGTCTGATATTCAAGCTCTTTTTTTGTATTAAAAAAATCTGGTATCTGACAATTTTAATTACTGCATTTTGGGAGCATGTTTGAAATGAGAAGGCTCAAGCTCCTTCCCAGACCTGCTGAATCTGAGCGTGCAGTTTAAACAAGATTTCCAGGTGATTTTTAAGAATATGAAAGTCTGAGGAACACTGTCTTATAGTTAAGGTAACCATATATCTTGGCTTGCTTATTTCTGAGCTTTTCTTTTGCTCTAAACATAGTCCTCATTTAGACAATAAAGTATGTGGTTACCTCTTTATGATGAGCCTTGGACACTTTATCTTCTAAATTCTTAAGGGTCTGTTGAAGGCATGCCTGTTGTTCTGTTTCCCTTGAGAGCAAAGAGAGATGGAGTGGAAACTGTGGTGGTTTTACAGGGACATTAGAGGGAACTATTGCTTAAATAAATGCATTGTGTGTTGACGAACGTATGAAAAAACAAAAGCAGAAAGGTCTTGGCTTCTCCATTAATGGCCATTGGAGTTGGGCTCTGCTTTCTCCCATGATGCGTCTTCAGCTTGCTTTCGGTCTGTGACCTGTGAGATGCTAGGGCTTGTCGGGTGGTGGGGGGGCTGTCAGCAGCAGGGAATCCTGCTCACTTGCAATGGTCAGACCCAGAGCCTTCTCCTTGTTCAGATAGAGCTCTCCTGGCAATGGCCTACAGAGTGTCACATTCTGTCATCCAGTAAAACTCTACTGTGGAATCTGTGAGTCTCCTGTGGTTGCAATAGCAAATCACCAAAAACTTTGTTGCTTAAAACAACAGGAAATTATCTCTCCCAGGTTTGGAGGCCAGCGGTCTCAAGGTTTCAGCATCCTGGTGACCTTCCTACCAACTCATTTTCTCTTGCATGCTAACTTCAGCACTGTTCCCCCTGGGCCCTGCAATCAAACTTAGGCTTCCGGACAGGCAGGGAGACTGTGTAAAGATTCCACACTTCTACTTCCTCAGTGTGTTTCCAGTTGCTCTGTCTTTTGCCATCCACTCTGCCACCATGCTTACCCCACTCCCAGCATGTTTCA
>NW_006956678.1:0-4924 GCF_000164805.1 Carlito syrichta
AGTCTTGTCTTGGCCTTAGAGCTAATATTTGTTTGTGAATTATTAATTAGATGACAGGCTTGTAATTGAATAAGAACAGTTTCTCATAAAAAGTTTGTACAAGGAGAAAAAAGTTTATAACTTTATAAAACTTTAAAAATTAGTAAAATAAAGATTGTGTTAGAGAAGTGCAATATTGCCTTATAAAATGTAAACACAATGTTGTAGATTTTGTAAAGGTATTGTGAGCAGCTTGTTTTGAATACCCTGATCTGCTCCAGAACATATTACTACAGACTGGTGTATATAACTGAAACAAAGGTATTTGTTCCCTTTTTGGAAAACTGCAGGCCTGGTAAGATTTTGTCTTATTTTGACAGCATACTTTTTCAGAGCATTTTATTTTGGTTTGAGTGTGAGAAAATTTTTCTTGCAAAAAAAGTTAATATAGTTTTGTGGAAAGTTCCTAATCCATATGCCAAGTGGAGAAAGCAGAACATTGGGATCTTAAGACATGTAGGAAGGATGAAGGAAAATGAGAATTACCATACTTTAGTGGCTCTTCTTTTAGTATTGTTTTAATAACAGTGTATTTATTAAATAAATAGTTGTTGTGCACTTATTAGGTATGAGACACTGCTATATTCTGGTCCTTAAAGACGGCTACAGAATGCTTTCGTGAAACTCCTGATGTAGTGGAAAGTACACGGATAACTACAGTATGAGAGAGATTATAATAAGTGGTGTAACAGATGTTTAGTGTTGGAACACAGGTGTGAATGATTATCTCCAATTGCAGGGGAGTTCATAGAAAAGGTGAGAATGATAGGTAGTGGTGGGGAATTAAATTGGAAAAAATAGTTGAGAGTCTCTGGAGAACTTTGAGTACTAAGTTGAGTATTTGAATATCAATCAGGGATGCAGAGGATAGGCACAGGGCATTGAAGGTTGTAGATCAGATGATTTGAGGCTGAATGTAAACAGTGTAAAGTAGATTGGAATTGTTGGAGACCATAAGATAAAAATAATCAAGATCTAATCATGGTAGTAGGCCTAGGAATGAATAGACAAGGCAACTCTTTTGAGTCAGAATGGAGTGGGGAGCTTTGGAATCATTGTACTGTCTGTCACTAAAATAGATTTGTGACTGTGAGCAGGCAATTTATCTAAAACTTTTCGCTTGTCTGAAAGATGAGAGAGAATTATACTTTATGGTATTGCTGTGAGGATTAAATGAGATGATGGGTATAAAATGCCTAACTTAGTTCTGAGAATTGTAGGTGTTATAAAGGTTTCCTCCTGCCCTTTATTCTGAACTGTGGAATTTAAGGGATGAGATGGGAGGGTATGCACCCGACCAGAAGGGGGGAAGGTAGGGGAAAAACCTGAACCATTAAATCTGGCTGCCAGGTTCAGTGGCTCTGCCTGTAATCCCGTGCTTTGGGAGGCCGAGGTGAGTGAATTGCCTGAGCCCGCGGGTTCAAGACCTGCCTGGGCAACTTGGCGAGACCTCATCTCTCATCTCTACAATAAATGAAAAAAATTAGCCGGACATCGTAGCGCGCTCTTGTAGTTCTGGCTACTTGGAAGGTTGAGGCAGAAGGATCGCTGGAGCCCAGCAGGTTGAGGTTGTGGTGGCCGGGAGCATGCCACGGCACTCCAGTCTGAGCAACAGAGTGAGACTCCAACTCAAAAAATAAAAAAAATCTGGGTGATGAATTGATTGGAAAAGGAGAAGTCTGAGTGAGATGATCAGATTTAAGAGAACCTGTTTAACAATGTGTTGCATTTATTTTAGATTTTTATTTTAGGTTTAAGATTTAAGAGAACCTGTTTAACAATGTGTTGCATTTATTTTAGGTTTTTAATAAATGCTGAGTACTTATTTTTGCATACTTCTGCTGTTACACATTGTTCTGCAACTATGTACATTTATCTGTATTGATTATCTACATATCTAATCTGTCCGTGAGATGAATAAGAACAGGAGTGATATTTTATTTATCTTGCATAGTTATGCTCTACATACCATCTGCCAGAATGTTACTTGCTTGCTGGATGAATGAATGTGATTTGAATGGATTTAATAATACATAACACTTGCCACTAGGTGGCACTCAGTCTAAGTTGTAAGACTGACTTTTAGCATAGGTTGGTTTGTCTACCTAGAACCCATGTGGAAACTGACCCCCTGGATTCTATTCACTTTTCTGCCTTTTCTTTTTGAAGTGGACTATGAAACATATGTCAAATAGAAAACTCATTTTGAGTGTTGAAAATTAGAAAAGTGTAATGGCATTAGAGTAAATCTTGTAGATAGAAACTCAAGGGAGGTACAGTGAAATTCCTAAGTGAACACATTTCCCATCTCTGAATGTGCTTAAAGTGAAACTTGGTGGTATGATTTTGGGCAGTGTTTTTTGGTTGTTGTTGAGACTGTCTGGATTGCTTTACCAGAGGATATTGTGGGGGATTTGTTTCTTAGAGGATTTGATGAAAAAAGATGAAGTGTGGTCTGTACTGATACTGCACTCAGAGTCTATGTTCCCTTGCATACTTAGATTGTACTCTCTGTTGAGAAGGAACATATCCTAGAATATATATAGCATCATGTGTGTCATGTCATATATATATATATATATATATATATATATATATATATATATATATATAATCAAACAAATATATATATATATATATATAAATTTGTTTGATTCAGGAAACTTCAGAGCTAGAGTAGGCCTTATTAATCACATGTTCTAAAGTATCCACTCATTTAAACATAGGCACAGTTATGTTAGATAATTTAGAGTTGACTAAAGACTGAGACACACTGAGTAACTGAGCTAGTTCCTGGTTTGTTTTGGGGGAGGGTGGAGGCTCATGTTGATCTTTTTACTGTTTTCTGTTTATTCCACTCAGCTGCCTTTTAATGTTCATGCATTTTTTTATTGCCCCTTTTTCTGATATGTGTGGTGTTTGTGACCTTTATCTTGTATGCCAGGCTGGTCTCTTTAGGAACATCCTTGTCCTCACTGCACACCTTACCCACTCTGATTCAGTTGCTTCTACTCAAGAACTGGTTACTCCCGGCTCCTTCCAGCCTCTGGTTCTTGTCTTCCTATTTCTGGTTATGTCACCTGCACTAAATTGCAGCTGGCTGTTTCCAGAGCCCCGGAAGAGAAGATGGAAGGACAGAGAGGAGAGTGAGAAGACAGAAGGGAAGAGAGGCCACAACTTGAAATTTTTTACTGAAAGAGAGTTTGGTTTATGAATTTAATGTACGTGCAATGATTTTTCTCATGTATATGCCAAGGCAGTATTACTGTCTTGACTGTGGAAGTCATTAAATCTGTAGTGCCTGTCATCGGTGTTTATTCAAATGTCAAAGGAAGTGAATTAAATCCATGTCAGCATTCCAAAGATAGTAGTGATAGTATATAGTAATGTACTTACAGCTTATAATGATTGTCGTTATTCAATTAAGTGTTTCGTACTGAATTAGTGAGAGTTGCCACTTCACTGTTGTATAGTTAAAAAAAAAAAAACCAACAAATTCAAACCTGGATAGTGTAACTCTTTTTTTTTCTGAGTCAGAGTCTCACTCTGTCACCCAGGCTGGAGTGTAGTGGCACGCTCATGGCCACCACACCCTCGACCTGCGATCCTTCTGCCTCAGCCTTCCAAGTAGCTGGAACTACAGGTGATCCTTCTGCCTCAGCCTTCCAAGTAGATGGAACTACAAGTGTGCATCACCATGTCCGGCTAAGTTTTCTTGATTTATTGTAGAGATGAGATCTCACCATGTTGCCCAGGCCAGTCTCAAACCCTTGGGCCCAGGCAATCCTCTTACCTCAGTTTCCCAAAGTGCTGGGATTATAGGCATGAGCCACCATGCCTGGATGGATAGTTGTAACTTCCAAAGAGTATCTCATAATTATTGGTAGGCCTTTCTTTCTTTGTTCTGGCCTTCCCCCTGTATTCAGTGTTGATGTGTACATTTTACACACAGGATTTAGTGATGTAATTTACTTAAACCTGTGGTTTTTTTAGATATAACATATAGAAATTGCCAGTTGGAAAATTAAATACCTATTAAATTACATTAAAATTTAAATTTACATGGTAGTTTAGGTGTGCACTTGATTTTTAAATTTAATTTTTAGCTAATTTTTATAGTTATTTCAGGAAAGTGACTATCTTGATATGGGAAGTTTTCTTAAGGATTAACCAGTATCACAGCTACATATACTCATCTTGATGATGATGATGATGATTTTAATGAGTCAGGATCTCATTCTGTTGCCCAGGCTGGGATGCAGTGCCACAATCTCACTACAGCCTCACACTCCTCTCCCACTTCAGGCTCCCGAGTAGCTAGGACTCAAGGTGCATGCTACCATACCAGGCTAATTTTTTGTAGGTACAGTCTTGCTATGTTGCCCAGGATGGTCTAGAACTCCTGGGCTCAAAATCCTCTTGCCTCGGACTCTTAAAGTGCTGGGATTACAGGCATGAGCCACTGTACCCGACCTTTGATTGCTTTTCTTATTAGAAAAATGTTTAAGAAATGTAAAAGTTACTTGAATAATGTTGTATAAAGTGAGCCACTGTAGTCTTTTACCAGAAAATAACTACTGTTAACAATTGGGAGTACAGTCAATCCTTGAAAAATACAGGTTTGAACTTAGTATGTCTACTTTTATGTGGATTTTTCAACTACACACAAGTGAAAAATACAGTATTCATGGGATGTGAAACTTGTGCTTATGGTGGACTGACTGCAGATCTTGAGTATGTGTGAATTTTGGTAAATGTGAGGGTCCTCGAATCACCCCCTGTGGATACTGAAGGGCAACTGTATATTTCTCAATATTTAAATGGAATGTTAATATTCTACTTTATATTAAAAATGTCAGCAGTTTGTACAATATTAAGGGACTCA
>NW_006956679.1:0-2755 GCF_000164805.1 Carlito syrichta
TCACTGAGATCTATGAAGGGTTGAGTCCTGGTTAATTAGCATTTCTGAGAATGGTCCAGAGCCCAGAAAAGCAATACTTGCAGTGACCATATTAAGCTCTTTACCTTGGCTCACCTTGGAAAGCCTGAGCAGACGACTCTATCTGTGCTGCCTGCTGGGTTAGAAGGGTGAAATCAGATATTGTGAGAAGATAAAGCAGGCTTTTTGCCTCAGTGAAAATTTCTTTTTCAAACTGACAACAGCTTATAAACTGTGTTATTTCACATAAGCTGTCATGTTTCCCCTCTGATGTTGAGTAGCTCTGGTATGCAGCTTGAAAGTCAGTCCATTTATCAAAACTGGTTGACCACTGAATTGGGGTGGTAGGAAGGGCATAGAAAACCATATCCTCATGTTTAAGTAAGATTAGTTGAGGAGATAATACATACATGCACAGCTATGTACACTGTTCCCCAAGCCAGTGGGACAGACTCCCTGACTCTGTGGCCCAAGCAAAGTTAAGAGGAGAGTGGAGTAACTGGCATTCATACAAGGTTTCTCTACATCAGAATGCAGGGTGGCCAAGGGGCCAGAGGGTAAAGGCCTATTCAGGGTATTTGGTCAAGACTTTCTATATTTATAACATGACTCAAATGTAAACATTTGACCTCACTCACAGACATAGGCCAAAGTAAGATTAGTCCTAGAGCTCCAGAGTTACTGATATCTCTGGCAGAGGGAGAAGGCAGTTCAAGTCTGCCTTATCTGTATTCTCAGATTATACCATCCATTGTGCTCTATAACTCATGTTTTTAAAATAGATTTTATAAATCTCTTATTATGGCATAATTCTATTGCATTGTGTTTGTGTGTGTTAATAATGTTAATTTGAAATTTTCTAAAAAGGCCAATTTTAATTCTATAGAGCTATTTGGTTATTATTTATTTTAATATACTGGGAGCTTCAAAGAATTGAAGTGAGTAGAACCTCACTTGACCTCCATGAGCCCTGAATATAGGAAAGCTAAGGGGTTTCCTCAACTTGTTTCCTTAGTCCCAGCCACAGAGGAACACACCTCCAGAATTGATGACTGGTATGTGTGTACATTAATTATGAAAGTATCAGTGTTTAAGTTTGCACATTTTAGGTCCTGCTGTCAGCACTGAGCTGTCCATCTTCCCTGAAGCACTCTGTACCATTTTCTTTCCTTTTATTTTTTTGAGTTGGAGTCTCACTCTGTCACCCAGGCTGGAGTGCAGTGGCATGTTCACTCAGGCAATCCTTCTGCCTCAGCACTCCAAGTAGCTGGAACTACAGGCACTCACTTCCACACCCGAATAATTTTTGATTTATTGTACAGATGAGGTCTTGCTAAGTGCCCAATCCTTTTTTTAATAGTGAAATTTTAAAATACATTATTGAAGAGATAGAATCTCACTACATTGCTTAGGCTGGAGTGCAGTGGCTATTCACAGGTATGAACCTATGACTAATCAGCATGGGAGTTTTGACATCCTCCATTTCTGCCCTGGGCCAGTTCACTCCTCCTTAGGCAACCTGGTGGTCCCCTGATTCCAGGAAGTCACTGTATTGATGCCAAACAGTGCAGACACCCAACAGGCAGAGCACACTAGCTGATTAGCTGACAGCACTAGAACTCAAGCAATCTTCCTGCCTTGGCCTCACAAGTAGCTGGTACTATAGGCACATGCTACTGCACCTGGCTTTGTAGCATTTTCTTATTCTCAAGCATATGAGGGGTAGTCTATAAGCACCTATTATATCTACAAAATTTGAGAACCTATAGATTCTGTGTAGAGACAGCATAGATGAGGATGGAGCTAAGAACATCCCAGCCCAGGAACATGAGTAACACTGCAAGTGCTGTCAGCTAATCATGCCAAGCACTCAACTTGGGCTACATTTTGAATGATTTTGGTCAAACTCACCTAAGATGGGCAGTTTTATTGTGAAGGCTTGTGTGTGTACATATAACTTCAATTCCACACAGAATTCTGATTAAATACCCGGTACCCACGTTGCCTACACCAAGATATGCAGCCACTTGCCCAAATCAGATTCCAGAAAAAAACACTTTTACATCACACTTTGACATCAAAAAACAAAAAACAAACACCTGCATTTCTGTCATTTAACAATGACTTATTGAATAGCCCACAGATTCCAAGTGCTGCCCAAGGCATGGAAACAGTGACCAAGACAGCCCAGGGCCTGCTGTCTCCAAGTCCACAAGCTCCAGGTGAGAAGAAAGAAATAAACAAGTAAATAAGTAAATCCATAAGATTTCAGATGCCCATAAGTGATGTGAAGACAATGAGATGGTGTGATTAGGTAACAGCTTTAGATTGTGTGGTCAGAGTTTGCTGTCAGGGGAAGTGACTTTGGAACAAAGACACAGTCCTACATTTAGAGCTTTTTATCGTGTTTTACAGCTACATGTAGCTGCCTGATTCCAGAATTCCAGAAGAAACAATAGTTCCCTGGGTAACACTCAAGTCTGCTACTTAAGTTGAATAGTCTTGAATATGGTTAGTTATCTTTCAGTTAAACCAGTATCCTCTGAGGACATTTGATTTTTTACATTTGTGTAAAGTTTGCTTGTGGGGAAAGTGTTGGGTTTGACTGGCTGCTCTTGACGGTTGGCAGTTAGTTAGAATTGAATGGTATACAACCCTTTCCCTCTCTTCATTTTTATGCTATAATGATTTTTTTCTAGAAGGTTATTTTATTTGAGATACAATGACATTAATGAAA
>NW_006956680.1:0-3683 GCF_000164805.1 Carlito syrichta
AGTTAGATATACAAACATTGATTATGCAGGGTCACTGGTTGATGAGGTATGCCCCTCCCTTCCCTTGTAGTATCGCTCCACTGCCAACCTCACACCTGCCCCTAAACACTTTTTCACTACTGCCAATCGATTTCTTACAGCACTCTACGTCATCAAGTTCAGCTCATGAGTGAGAACATATGGAACTCTGTTCTTTGTTTCTGTGATCAATCACTGAAAATGACCTACCGCACATACAACAAACATTCGGCAAAATTCTTCTATCTGTCCTTTTTTATGGCTGCATCATATTCTACCGTGTATATACCACATTTATTTTTCCATTCCAGCATTGATGGGAAACATGATTGGTACCATGTTTTTTTTGCAACTGTGATTAGAGCTGCAAAAAAACATACTGGTGCAGGTATCTTTTTGGTAAAATGATTTGAGTTCCTCCAGGTATATCCTCTACTGGGGAATTACTGAGTCACATGGTAGGTCAAGATCTTGTCCCTTTAAAAACCACCACACTGTTTTCCAAAGATGTTGCTCTACTTTTCCATACACATGCAGTTTAGAAGCATTTATTTCTTCCCAAATCGTGACCTGCATCTGTTATTGTTGGGTTTATTAATGATGTCGTCTTACAAGGGGTATGTGGTATTTCAAAGTGGTTCATTTGCATTTCATTTAGGATGACTGAGGCTGAGAAATTTTCATGTGTCTGCTGGCTGCCCATACATCTTTTTATGAAAAGTGTCCAATCAAGTATTTTGCACACTTTTCAAGGGAAATGTTTGTGTGATTTTTCTGAGTGTTTGAGTTTCTTGTAGATCCTAAATGTTATACCTATTTTCAGATGTGGAGAATCGTTTTTCCCATTCTGTTGGCTGTATCCCTGCTCTTCTGATGGTTTCTTTTGTTGTGCAGACGTATATTAATTTGATGAGATCCCACTTGTCTAACGTATTTCTTAAGACCTGGGTATTAAGGCTCTCAATAGGAATTAGTTGCCAGTTCCAGTTTCCCTAATGGTGTCTCCTGTGTTTTCTAAGACTATTATAATCTGTTTTTTTTTTTTTTTACGTTTAGGTCTCTGATTCATTTAGGATTAATGTGTATGGTGATAGATAGGTGTCCTGTTTCAGTCTTGTGCATGCTGTCAGCTTTTTCCAAGCACCATTTACTGAATATGTTCTTAATTACGCAGTGGGTGTTGGAGGTTTTTACAAAGATGAGTGGGTTGAGAATTTGACGATTTCATTCTCTGTCCTGATCCATTGTCCTATGGACCTATTCTTGTAAAAAAGCAGGCTGTGTTGATTATTGTAAAAATATATTAAAGTTTGAAGTTTGGGACTGCAATAGCACCTGCTTTGCTTCTTTTTTTATAAGAATCTTTTGGCTATTCATGATTGTTTATGGTTTCATATGAATTCTTTATTGTAATTTCCAGGTCTGAGAAGAATGATGTTAACTTAATGGTTATTTCATTGAATCTGTAGATTGACTAAAAAACTAATTTTTACATTAAAAGAGGTAAGTAAATTCAGGGAAACAAGCATGTCAAATTGTCATTTATGACTGCAGGCTAAAAATTTTGACATCATAATGGGAGGTATCTTGACTACTGAGCAATCCTTAGGCTTCAAGCACTTGTGTGCAGTGCTCTCCCAAATGCGGTAGACATGATGGATTTTATTACCAAGAAGTGCAGAGAACCATCTGTTCACACCTACCCAAACATTTCTCCAGGGATAAGTGGCTATTCAAGTTTCCTCTAATCGATGTAGTCTTCTTTTTTAAATGCAGTCTTTATTGAGTGGTCTGAGAAGCTCCCAAAATGGGAGGGGACTCGCATGGGTGACCCACGATGTAGTCTTTTATTATTATGTCGTGGAGTCCTGTTGGAGCATTGTTATAGAAAAACCAAATAATATTTTAGCACTTTCTTTAGCTTAGAAGCCTTTTGATGTTGTTAGTATTGTGCAACAGACTTTGAGCAGATTTTCCTACAGGATTTCAACATTGCTTTTGCTAAGATCATAACCAATTTTTCAGAATTTTCAATTATCTAATTTTTATACTTCTGAAGTGTCCAAATACTTACTACATTGCAAATCTTCATGTTATTTTGGTTATATATATTCGGCCCCAAATTCTCCTTTTCTCTGTGCCTCATTTTAAATGCTTGGGCTTCAAAAATATCAGATAAATCGGACACTTTCTTGCAGAGTACAACATTATGTCTTAGGTAGAGAAAATACTAGGAGATTCAATGGAAATACTATTTTAAAATATGAATTGAGTTAAAATATAAAGGGAATGTGATTTTATATTTCCTTCAAATATATAAGGAAAACTTTTCTCTAAGGATTGCACATCAGTAACATTTAATCAATATTAACAAGCAGAAAATACAGAGTGCACCAAGAAAATGTGCACAATTTTTAAGAATGGAAAAAGCAGTATTAGATTACAATACTGTTTTATTTTCTAAAATTTTTAAGATTTATTATGAATTCTGACTTCTGAATATCCCTTAGGTACACTGAATATCCAGGCTCAGTTTTCTAAGAATGATGTAGATCTGGAATCTCAACAAGTTTCAATTTGGTCAGAATAAAACATTCAGAATTTATGTGAGAAACACTGTATTTGTCAATTCTGAAAGCAGAATTATGCGATCTTTTCCAACGTATTGAAAGGAATAGGAATTATAATTGGAGAATTATACTATTCTTAAAAAAATCAATCCCTGCATAATGAACATTTCTATGAAGAACACTGAATTATATCAATTTTTAAAGTAAAAAGCAATTAAAAATAGAATAAACAAAATTAGATGCATGTTTTACAGCTTTCATTTTTTTAATTATTGATTTTAATTTTTTTAAAAATGTGAGGTACAATTCAGAGTTATATATACAAACATTGAGTATGCAGTGTCCTTGGTTGACGAGGTGTGCCCTTCCCTTCCTTTGCAATATTCATCCACTGCCAATCTCACCCATCCCCCTCAACAGTTTTCCACTACTGCCAATCACTTTCTTACAGCGCTATAAGTGATCAAGTTCAGTTAATAAGTGAGAACACATGGAAGTCTCATCTTCAATTCTATGATAAATCACTGAAAGTGACTTACCTCATATCCATCAAACGTTCTGCAAAATCCTTTTAGCTGTCCTTTTTTTATGGCTGCATAATATTCCACTGTGTATATACCACATTCATTTTATCCATTCCAGCTTTGAAGGACAATATGGTTGGTACCATGTTTTTTGCAATTGTGATTCGAGTTGAAAAAAACAAACTGGTGCAGGTTTCTTTTTGGTAAAATGATTTGAGTTCCTCCAGGTATATTCTCTGCAGGGCAATTACTGAGTCACATGTTAGGTCAATATCTTGTCCCTTTACAAAGCGCCACACTGTTTTCCAAAGATGTTGCTCTACTTTCCAGTCCATATTCACTGTACAAGCATTTATTTCTTCCCAAACACTGACCTGCATCTGTTATTGTTTGTTTTATTAATGAAGACCTATCTTACAGGGTTATGTTGTATTTCAAAGTGATTTCATTTGCATTTCTTCGATGATGTGTGAGGTTGACCAATTTTCATGTGTCTGCCTGCTGCCCCTATCTCTTCTTATGAAAAGTGTCCGACTACGTATTTTGCACACTTTTCAAAGGGGATGTTTTT
>NW_006956681.1:0-3584 GCF_000164805.1 Carlito syrichta
GTCACAGTTTCATTTATTGAATAGTCCATCATTTTACTATTGTCATTAAAATATTTAATTGTAAAATTGATCATACAAACAGAAGAGGAATGCACATACAAAGACACACACTTCAGGGTTACACTAAGGCAAAATTGTGACACAAGATTTCCAGTATTTTAGACTGTTTCTGTGGACCAATTCCTAATCTTACTCCCTTCACTTCTCCTTCCTGATTTTTATGTTAATTGATTCCTTGGTTATCTTTACTGTTTTCTACACATGTGTTCCTACATAATATATTCCTTAGGTTTGTCTTTCTTTTCAGGTTAATCTAAATGTGACTATACTGTATGTATTACTTTTTGATTTTCATTCTGTCCCATTGGCCTTTTTCCTCCCATGGCCAGAATATACTCTCTTATCTAATACAACTTTGTAATAGCCTTGATACCTGAGAGGGTACATTTTCTTACATTCTTTATTTTTTTCTTCAGCATCCTCTTGACTATTCTTGACCCTTTGCCCTTTCATTTGACTTTTAAGTTAAGCTTGTAAAGTTTTATGAAAACCTGTTGGAATTGTAATTGCAATTACTCTGACTTTCTAGACTAATTTTGGCAAGTTTGACATATTTATAATGAAGTGTTATAATTCATGTCCGCTATATGTCTTCTCATTTAAGTCTTGTTTTATATCCTTTGATAATATTTTATATCTTTTGATAACATACTCTCATAATTGTTCACATACAAGTATTTTTGAGTTATTTTTTGCCCCAGGGACATTTTGCATTTTGTTGTTATTTAGCATTTGCATTGTGTATTAGTATGTTTGGTGATGGTCATGGTTTTTATTTGTTGATTCGTATATTAGCTTTCTATTGCTTCTATAAAAAGGTATCACAAACTTATTGGCTTAAAGCTACAGACTTTTATTTTCTTATAGTTTTGTATGTCAGAAGTCCAACATGGGCTTCACTGAACCAAAATGAAGATGTCAGAGTTGTGTTTCTTTCTGGAGACTCTAGGGGAGAATTTGTTTCCTTGCCTCTTTCCATTCTTCAGAGATGGCTCACATTCCTTGGCTTGTGACCTCTTCCTCTGTCTTCAAACTGTTGCATCTCTCTCACCCTTCTTCCATTGTTACAACTCCACTTCTATGGATTCCTGGGATTAGATTGGGTTCATCTGGGGACAATCCAGGATAAACTCCCCATCTCAAGGTCCTAACCTTAATCACACCTGCAAAGTCTCTTTTGCTGAGTAAGTGAGCAAAATCACAGATTCTGGGAATTAGGACATGAACATCTTTTGGGGTCATTATTCTGCTCACTACAATTTGATATCTACTAACCATTTGTAATTTTTTCTATAGATTTCTTGAATTTTTAAATGGACTATCATATTATCTCTTTCTTTGCTATCCTTAAAACATTTCATTTTTCTTTTCTTATTGTATTGACTAGAACATGATTAAATATAAGTAGTGATTGCAGGTATTCTTGTCCTCAATTTTAAGAAGACTTCACGATTAAGTATAATATATGTTGTAGGTTTTGAATAAGTGTCCTTTGTCAGGGTAAAAATGTTGGTTATTATTTCTAGTTTGCAGTTTATAAATACTGTAAATTTTAATTTTTAAATTTATCCTTGTAATGCTGCCAGTTTGAGCTTGTTGTTATATTTTGAAGCAAAGGTTATAATTGTTAATACATTCTTGGTGAATTTTTCCCTATGATTGTGTTTCTATTTAGAGATATTATTTCTTTTTTGCCTTAAATTGTATTTTGTATCATATTAATCTAGCTAATACTTTTTTTCTTTTGGGTAGTATCTGCATGTTTTATCTTAAATTATTTTCAATTTTTTTGTGATTTTTGTTTTGCCTATTTTCCTTATAAGTCACATATACTTAGATTTCTTAAAGAATCCCAAAATCCAATCAGATAGCATCCTTTTTTATAAGTAAATTAAATCCATTAATATTTATTGTGGTTAATGGGCATATTTGATCTTATGTGTGCCATCTTTTAAAAAATTTTGTTGTTGTTATCAAATTCTTTCTTTTTTTCTGCTTTGTTTACTCTTTCCTCATTTATCTTTGTTTTATTGTTTTCATTGCCTTGAAAATTAATAAAATATTTTATAATACTTTTTCCTTTGGGAAGTTATAGATTGTATTTCTATTCTTTAGGTGATTATCCTTAACTTAAGATATTTAACTAAAATTTTTCTAACAAAAGCTAGAGTTGATCATTATTTTTATATTCTTTCTTCTGACCATAGTAAGGACCTTAGCAGATGTGGAACAAGCTTCTATCTTGTATTGTTAGAGTTTATTTACCACTATTTTTGTATTGTTAGAGTTTATTTTTGTACCACTATTTTTGTATTGTTAGAGTTTATTTACCACTATTTTTGTATTGTTAGAGTTTATTTATGTATTGTTAGAGTTTATTTACCACTATTTTTTAATATAAAAAGTTGTCATTTTCTAAGTTAATATTTAAATTTACTGTTATATCACTTTCTTGTTCATTTTTTGCTTCTAATTTCCTATAAACTCCTGCATTTATTTCCCCCTGTGCCTCACTGCTGAAGTGCATGCTATTGTAGTTCTCATATTGGGGATCTGTAGATTGTAAAATTTCTTTATTTTGTTTTCACTCTTGAATGGCAGTTTAACTGACTAAAATTTCTTGGTTAAGATTATCTTCCCCACTCCACCCCTGACACTTTAAAGACATCACTTACTTGCTTTATAAAATCTGTTGCTGCTGATGAGAACTCTAATGTCATTGTAATTCTCATTCTATTATAAGCAATTTATTTATTTCTTTTGAAGTTGTTTCCGTATTTTCAAGGTTCTGTATTTTTCTATGCCTGTGGGCATAGATACTTTTATTTGTTCTGATGGATTACTATTGCAATCTGGAGAATCTTGTCTTTCTCCAGTTCTATAAAATTGTTAGCTATAATTTATTTCAAATTACCTAATACCACTTATCTTCTGTTCTCAGCTTCAAGAAACCCAATTTGGTAAATCTTGGAGCCTCTTAATTTATTCTTCATATCTGTTAACAGGTTTTTTATAATTAAAGAAAACCATTGCTTTTCTTTGAAATTGGTGTAATCCTCAACTCTGGCTCCTGTTTCACTCTTGCCTGGGTCTGTATTCCTGTTAGAGTTCATTCCATCCTGTGCATTTCAAACATTTTAGTAACAATATGTTTTATTTTTAAGCTGTTACAATTTATTCTCTTTATTACATATCTATTCTTATTTAATTTTATTGTGTTTGTTATTTATGGAAATATCGAATGTTTTATGTATCCCTTTGACATTTTAAATATAGTTATTTGAAAGCCTTTGCTAGGCTCCTCTGTAAAGGTAATTTTATCTGGAATGAATTCACATTGTTGCTTTTATTATATGTCTTTCTTTGTATGAGCTTTGTTTTATGTGTTTTGGAATTTGGGTGTATAAGCTCATTTTGAGGGGGAGGTTTTGCATTTGTGGCTTGCATTCATATTCTTTCTCTCCACCTTCTCTTTCCTCCCTCCCGATGCTTTTGGCTGTTGCTTCTACACGGCTCACCATATC
>NW_006956682.1:0-724 GCF_000164805.1 Carlito syrichta
CTTTACGGGGAGCTCAGCCGGCGCTGCTGCCACTGCTCAAACATCACGGTGGTCTGGGCTGCCGCCGCAGCCATGGATGCTGCTGCAGTCATTGGCGCCCATGCCTGGGGCGACCCAGACTTTGGACCGTGAGGCCCCGCAAGCAGGATCTACTGAGATTGCCACTGCCCAGCTGCTGCTACCACTGCCATTGCTGCGCCACACACCGTGACTGGAGCCAGGCTTGTGGAATCCCCCCCACCGTGTATGGGGAGATGGTCATCGCCTCTGCGGATACTGTCACAGCTCCCTCTCTTCCTGGGCGACCTCCGAGCTGCAGGCTCCAGCAGCTGTAGATAAAGGTCTACTGGAGCTGTGAGATAGCACCACCTACTGGGGATCCAAGTAACAACAAACATCAAAACGGGAATGACTTGCTCTTCCCCCTCGATAAATAGACAAGGCCAGACCTCAGTAATAGACTGGGCAGGGAGGGAGCCCATATCTGAACTGCTCTTCACAGCAGGCCATGGGCAACTGACCCTAACTGTGAACAATTCTGCCAGCCTGCAAAGACAGCTAGAAATCAGAGCTGAAAGGACATTGGACTTAAAGGAAAAGTCTCAGAGTGTGCTTGGCTTGTTCTGTTAGTTTACTGCCTTTAATCTATTCCTTTTCTTTTATTATTATTATTTTTTTCCTATTTCTCTGTATACCCCATCTTTGTATAGAGGAACAGCACACC
>NW_006956683.1:0-760 GCF_000164805.1 Carlito syrichta
GTTTGATGGTATAGTTAGGAATAATCTGAGGTCAAGATTTGCTTTCTTTTCCTAACCTAAGTACCCTATTCCAGATGGACACATGGACTAAAACTATTCATGTGTAAGTACCAAGATATTCATGAATATGTTCACCTTGCAGAGATTAGTAGCATAAAAACTCTCCTGGTTGAGCAGAGATGGTATAGGCTTGGCATTGCCATTCAATGATGCTAGATCCTTATTGTTATTCTATCAACGTTACCCGTTGCTGGATTCTTTAATAACATGTCTCCCTTTAGGTTTCTAAAGCCTGCCTTGCTGAACTTATTTTAGACTTTGCAGATTTCTGAAGAATGGGGTTGTGGCCTATGAAGCTTGATAGTCTCTGGAGCTAGACTACCAGCCCTTTGCTGCTATGGCACCAGCATGCCTCTCTCGGTGTGACCTTGGGAGGGCCCCTGTGCACTAGGATCTCAGCATGCTCTGTGTACTGCTCTCTGAGCTCAACCTGCATTGTGTGTGGTCCTGGTGCCCACAGGGTGGACAGAGATAGGTCAAGAGCTGGGAAGCATTTTTGCATAGTTCCACATTTTTATTGAAGTTGTAGAATATGTTACATCGACTTGATGATGAAATTTTGCAAAAATAAGTCTTAAAAAAGTATTATGTCTCTATGTTTTACAGTTGAATTTTTGGAACTTAACAGATTCTAATTCAGTGCAATCTGAACAAGGTGAGAACCCATTTATGAGCAGAAACTCATAAAAACTAAAAAAAA
>NW_006956684.1:0-1440 GCF_000164805.1 Carlito syrichta
AGGGTCCTAAAGGGAATACTTTGCCATGTGGAAGAGGTGAAACCAAAACCAAGAGAAGTACTAAAAGTAATCAAAATTGACAAATATACAACCTTTTGAATAGTGTAAAAAGTACCTCAATAGGCATATTGCATGAGATGGAGAGTACTGTGAAGATGACTTACATTTAGACAGGTAAGAATAAATACACAATTAAAAAACTTAATTCCAGGTTTCTTGGGACCCCCTTTCACATAAGTCTTTTAGACCTGCACACTTGATGTGTTACGTATGTTGAACTTATTTTATTTATTTATTTTTATGTAGGAGTGTGGTCTCACTCTCTTGCCCAGGCTGGTCTTGAACTCTTGGGCTCAAGCAATCTTCTTGTCTCATCCTCCCAAAGTGCTGGGGTTATAGGCGTGAGCCAACCTGTCCAGCAAACTTCGTGATTTTTATTGTAACAACATGGTCTTTTATCATTCTTCAAGCACTTCTCACATTACTCTGTGATTTTTTTGTCTTCATTTATCAGCTTTCACCACTGTTATACTTCAATTTCCAAGAAAAATAGTGATGCATTATTTGTCTTCATTTACTACATGATTATTATGGCTCATCATTAAAAATACAACTAATCCCAAATTATAAAACATTGTAACTTAAAACAAAATTACTGAGGTCAGTTTGGCGACTTGTACCAGTAACCTCAGGAAGCTGAGGCAGGAGATTGCTCAAGGACATGAGTGCCGGACCATGCAGACATAGCAAGATCTTTTCTAAAATAAATAATAAAATGAAATGAAGTGAAATGATTAAATTAACAAAATAAAATAAATAGGCTGGGCATAGTGACACATCTGTAGTCCCATCTACTCAGGAGGCTGTGGTGGGAGGTTTGCTTGAGTCCAATCATTTGCCATGAAATAGCAAAATCTCATCTATAAAAAAAATCTCATCTATAAAAAAAATAATGTAAATGACAAAAATACTGAAACAAATGATATAGCCTCAAGAGATATATGTACATTAATATATTGGCATAGTCTGCACTGAAGAAAATATATTTTGACTCTAACATTTTCTTATGTATATACACAAACACATTGAGATGATTGTATGTGATGTGAAATTTTGAATATGTATGTGCATGAGCATATTACATAATTTTAAAATATATATATTTAAAGCAAGTAAATATGCAGTTGTTTTAGTGTGAATTTAGCTTATTTTTAAAGTCTTCACATTTATCTTAAACTGTCAAAGTGAAAAGAGTATTTACGTACATCTTTGATATGAGTTGTTTGTATGAGGTGGAGAAGTAAAAGACAAGATTTTTTTTTTTTCAGTAAAATATTTTGCACAACACGTGGCTTTCTGAAGTGAGAGATATTCAGCCACTACAAATATACTTTTCAGCTGCTTACAACATAAAAACCTACTACTGATATTGATTATTGA
>NW_006956685.1:0-758 GCF_000164805.1 Carlito syrichta
ACTGCAGCCTTAATGAAGCATCTCTCTGCTTCTAGTCTCATACCCTTTATCCAGCTTCCACATACTGCAGTCTATGTAAAGAGCAAATCTGATCACTTCACTGTGTAGTCTAAAAACCTTTTGATGGCTCCCTTAGTAGCCTTCACTAAGAGAGGCAACAGAGTGGAGGGTTGAGCTCACACTTAGGATTTAATCTGAACTGAGTTCCAGTTCTGTCTCTGCCACTTAAAACCCCTGTAACATCGACAAGTTAATCTCTATCAATTGTAAAGTAACTATTCCTAACTCAGGGGTTGTTGTGAGTATTAAGTGAGGTAATACATGAAAGCATTTAGTAAAATTCCTGGCACTGTAGCAAGAACTCAAGAAATGTTAGCTAGTGTGGCATATCAGGTCCTCCTATTTCATTTGCCTCTTCTCCAGCCGAGTTGCTTGCCATATCCTCTCCTTTCATAATTAATACTCCAGTCATATTTAAGAACTTTGAGGTTCCTGCATAAGCCTGGAAGTTTAATGTCACCTTGTGCGTGAAAAGTACTGGTCATTAGTAGGAATTATTCAGAACTAAGGTCAGAGACTATTCTAACCTGATCCACCAGGCTAGATCTTGGTGACCCTGCTGTGTGTTATTTATTTATTTATTTTTTGAGTCTGGGTCTCACTCTATCATCCACAGTGGAGTGCAGTGGCATGCTCATGGCCACTGTGGCTTCAACCTGCTGGATTCTTCTGCCTCAGTTTTTTCAAGTAGCTGGAAC
>NW_006956686.1:0-686 GCF_000164805.1 Carlito syrichta
CCGGTCGGTCATTTTCAGTGATTGATCACAGAAACAAAGAACAGAGTTCCATATGTTCTCACTCATGAGCTGAACTTGATGACTTAGAGTGCTGTAAGAAATCGATTGGCAGTAGTGAAAAAGTGTTTAGGGGCAGGTGTGAGATTGGCAGTGGAGGGATACTACAAGGGAAGGGAGGGGCATACCGCATCAACCAGTGACCGTGCATAATCAATGTTTGTATATCTAACTCTGAATTGTTTCCCACATTTTATAAAAAAATTAAAATAACCGAGCTCGGTGGCTCAGTCTGTAATCCCGCACCTTTGGGAGGTTGAGATGAGTGAATTGCCTGAGCCCGTGTGTTCGAGACCCACCTGGCAGCGACACCTCATCTGTACAATAAATAAAAAAAAATCAGCTGGGTATGGTAGCGCAAGCGAGAAATTTTGACTACTCGGATGGCTGATGCTGAAGGATCACTGGAGCCCAGCAGGCAAGGCTTCAGTGGAAGGGAGCGGCCACTGCACTCCAGTCTGGGAGACCGAGTGAGACTCCAACTCAAAAAAAAAACATTATAATAAATAAATAAATAAATAAAAGCTGTAAAACATGCAACTGACTTTATTTGTTTATTCTATTTTTTATTGCTTTTTACTTTAAACATGGTTTACATTCATGGCTGGGTCGAGAAATGTTCATTATGC
>NW_006956687.1:0-628 GCF_000164805.1 Carlito syrichta
GGATTGCTTTCCGTGCTAACCTCAGACTCTGTGTCAAAGTTCTCCCATTATCTCCATTTCTGATTCCTTTCATAAACCCATAACATCTCCATCCTTTTGATCACTCTAGCCCCGGACCCATTTATATCTTTCTGCTTTTTCCTCAATTCATATCCCCTTTCGCCTATTTTCCAAATCAACTTTCAACTTTTCCTTCCTTCCTTCCTTCCTTCCTTCCTTCCTTCCTTCCTTCCTTCCTTCCTTCCTTCCTTCCTTCCTTTCTTCTTTCTCTCTCTCTCTCTCTTTCTCTCTTTCTTTCGTTTTTCTTATTTACTGTATTTTGTATTTATTTTTGAGTTGGAATGTCACTTTTTCAGAAGACTGTAATGCAGTGGCACACTCACAGTCACCACAGCCTCAACCTGCTGGGTATAGGTAATATTTCTGCCTCAGCCTTCAAGTAGCTGGAGCTACAGGTGCATGCCATTATGCCTAACTCATTTCTTAAATTTACTGTAGAGACGAGATCTCACCTAGTTTACCAGGCTGGTCTTAACCCCTATACTCAAGCAGTCCTGTCACCTGTGTCTCCAAAAGTTCTGAATTACAGGCACGAGCAAGCACCTTTGATCACCACATTTATCAAAGA
>NW_006956688.1:0-364 GCF_000164805.1 Carlito syrichta
CTTGCCGTCTCCTAATTGGATTATCCTATGCTCTTTCTTTTCTTTTCTTTTCTTTTTTTTTTTTTTTAGTTGGAGTCTCACTCTGTCGCCCAGACTGGAGTGCAGTGGCTGCTCCCGGCCACCGCAGCCTCAACCTGTGGGGCTCCAGCAATTCTTCCACCTCAGCCTTCCGAGTAGCCGGAATTACAGGCATGTGCTACCACGCCTGGCTAATTTTTTTATTTATTGTAGAGATGAGGGCTCACCAAGTTGCCCAGGCGGGTCTCGAACCTGCGGGCTCAGGCAATCCACTCACCTCAGCCTCCCAAGGTGCGGGATTACAGGCTGAACCACTGAACCCGGCTGTCCTATGCTCCTTCATACC
>NW_006956689.1:0-771 GCF_000164805.1 Carlito syrichta
AATCTGAGCAACATGGAGACCTCATATCTACAATAAATCAAAAAATTAGCCAGGTATGAAGACACATGCCTGTGGTTCCAGTTACTTGAAAAACTGAGGCAGAAGAATCCAGCAGGTTGAAGCCACAGTGGCCATGAGCATGCCACTGCACTCTACCGTGGATGATAGAGTGAGACCCAGACTCAAAAAATAAATAAATAAATGACACACAGCAGGGGCACCAAGATCTAGTCTGGTGGATCAGTTTAGAATATTCTCTGACCTTAGTTCTGAATAATTCCTACTAATGACCAGTACTTTTCATGCACAAGGTGACATTAAATTTCCAGGCCTATGCAGGAACCTCAAAGTTCTTAAATATGACTGGAGTATTAATTATGAAAGGAGAGGATATGGCAAGCAACTCGGCTGGAGAAGAGGCAAATGAAATAGGAGGACCTGATATGCCACACTAGCTAACATTTCTTGAGTTCTTGCTACAGTGCCAGGAATTCTACTAAATGCTTTCATGTATTACCTCACTTAATACTCACAACAACCCCTGAGTTAGGAATAGTTACCTTACAATTGATAGAGATTAACTTGTCGATGTTACAGAGGTATTAAGTGTCAGAGACAGAACTGGAACTCAGTTCAGATTAAATCCTAAGTGTGAGCTCAACCCTCCACTCTCTTGCCTCTCTTAGTGAAGGCTGCTAAGGGAGCCATCAAAAGGTTTTTAGACTACACAGTGAAGTGATCAGATTTGCTCTTTACATAGACTGCAGTATG
>NW_006956690.1:0-595 GCF_000164805.1 Carlito syrichta
CCGTGAAAAACACAAATCAGTATAAAAAGGATACCTGCACACATATGTTTATCACAGCATTGTTCACAATAGCAAGAACCTGGAAACAACCATGCTACCCATCAAAAGAGGACTGGATTAAAAAATGTGGTACATATACACGATGGAATACTACGCAGTCATAAAAAAGAACAAAATCATGAATTTCACTGCAACCTGGATGGAACGAGAGTCTATAATACTGAGTGACCTCTCACAGAAACAAAGTTCCGAATATCACATGTTCTCACTCATATAATGGACCTTGAACATCCAATGCAATACTATAAGAAAATGACTGATGGTACTGGGAAACTATGGGGGGAGGGGGATGGGATTAACAGTAGCAAATATCTGTGGGGGGGTGGAAAACAGCTATCAACAGGGTGCCTGAATGAAACGTAATTGTACACCTAACCCTTAACTGTACCCCACAAAACCATAATAAAAAATATTGATTAATGAAATAAATAAATAAATAAAACATGAGAAAGATATTAAAAAAATAAGCACACGTAAGACATATTTTGCTTAAGATTCATGTGAAAAATTGAAATTCTAGAACCCCAACTTTTCT
>NW_006956691.1:0-782 GCF_000164805.1 Carlito syrichta
CGCCTTATTGCTGTCTTATGATACTGCTTGCCTTATTAGAGACTAATTATACTACTTGCATTATTAGTGCCATCTGATACTACTTGCCTTATTAGTGTCGTCAGATACCACTGTCTCATTAGTCTCTTTTGATATTACTTGCCTTATTTGTGTCTTATGATACTACTTGCCTTATTAGTGTCGTCTGATACTACTTGCCTTATTAGTGTCTTATGATACTACTTGACTTATCAAAGTCTTATGATACTACTTGTCTTATTAGTGTCATCTGAAACTACTTGCCATATTAGTGTCTTATAATACTACTGGTATTTTTATTGCCTAATGATACTACTTGACTTATTAGTTTCGTCAGATACTACTTGCCTTATTAGTGTCTTATGATACTACTTGCCTTATTACTGTCTTATGATAGTACTTGCCTTATTCTGGTCTCATGATACTAGTTGCCTTATTCGTATCATCTGATACTACTTGCCTTATTAATGCCTTATGATACTACTTGCCTTATCAGTGTCTTATGATACTTCTTGCCTTATTAGTGTCTTCTGATACTACTTGCCTTATTAGTGTCATCTGGCGCTACTTCCATTATTGATGTCTTATGATTCTAGTTGCCTTGATAGTGTCGTCTGATACTACTTGCCTTATTAGTTTCTTATGTTACTACTTGTCTTATGAGTGTCGTCTGGTACTACTTGCCTTATAGTGTCTTATGATACTACTTGCCTTATTAGTGTCTTATGATACTACTTGCCTCATGTGCCTTATGATACTACTTG
>NW_006956692.1:0-709 GCF_000164805.1 Carlito syrichta
CCTAATAAGTGCACAACAACTATTTATTTAATAAATACACTGTTATTAAAACAATACTAAAAGAAGAGCCACTAAAGTATGGTAATTCTCATTTTCCTTCATCCTTCCTACATGTCTTAAGATCCCAATGTTCTGCTTTCTCCACTTGGCATATGGATTAGGAACTTTCCACAAAACTATATTAACTTTTTTTGCAAGAAAAATTTTCTCACACTCAAACCAAAATAAAATGCTCTGAAAAAGTATGCTGTCAAAATAAGACAAAATCTTACCAGGCCTGCAGTTTTCCAAAAAGGGAACAAATACCTTTGTTTCAGTTATATACACCAGTCTGTAGTAATATGTTCTGGAGCAGATCAGGGTATTCAAAACAAGCTGCTCACAATACCTTTACAAAATCTACAACATTGTGTTTACATTTTATAAGGCAATATTGCACTTCTCTAATACAATCTTTATTTTACTAATTTTTAAAGTTTTATAAAGTTATAAACTTTTTTCTCCTTGTACAAACTTTTTATGAGAAACTGTTCTTATTCAATTACAAGCCTGTCATCTAATTAATAATTCACAAACAAATATTAGCTCTAAGGGCCAAGACAGACTACTGAGTACACTATAGACACTAATGGAGGGAAATTCAAATGTTCCAGATTGGTTTTAGTGTATTCCACCTCACATCAACAGGTACAACTTTCGCTGCAATATT
>NW_006956693.1:0-7420 GCF_000164805.1 Carlito syrichta
CCTAATTGGATATTCCAATGTCTTGCCATCCTCTGTGATGGCTAGCCCAGTGACTGACGATCCTCTGTGATAGTTGTCCCAGTGACTAAATCTCCTACATAATGGGTGTTCCAATGACTGACTTTCTTCTGTAATGGATTCCCCAGTGACTAGTTCTCCTTTCTGATGTATGCCCCAGTCACAATCCCTCCTTTATGGTTGCTATACCAATTACTGGGCCTCCTGCAAATGTGGGCCCCAGTGAGTGGGCTTACTCTGTGATTGGTGTTCCAGTGGCTTGACTACATATATGAGGATATCCTCGTGACTAGCTCTGCTCTGTGATGGGTGTCACAGTGACTGGGTCTCTTCCATAATGGGTGCCAGTGTAGCTGGGACTCCTCTGTGATGATGCCTGAATGACTGGCCATCCTCTGTGATAACTTCCCATTGACAAGCCCTATTCTGGGTTGTTTTTTCTAATAATTGGGCCTTATCCATAATGGGTGTCCAAGTGACTGACCCTCCTTTGTTCTGGGTGTCCAATTACTTGTCCTCATCCATAAAAGCAGTTATATTGATTGGTTTTCATCTGTGATTGGTACCCCAGTGACTGGCATTCCTCCAAGTTGAGTTCCCCTATGACTAGTCTTCCTCTGTGATGGGTGCGCTAGTGACTGGTTCTCCTCTGTCATGGGTGTCTCAATGAATAGCTCTCCTGTGTGATAGATTCCCCAGTGACTTGGTCTTCTATATAATGGATACCAACATGACTGGTCCTTCTCTGTGATGGGTGGCCAAGATTCTGACCCTTCTCTGTGAAAAATATTCAGAATTAATGATCCTTCTCTATGGTGAGTATCCCAGGGACTAAATTTCCCCTGTGATTGCTGTTCCATCATTAGTGTCCCATTGACTGAGCCTCCTGTATGATTGGGGTGCCAGAGGCTCTTCCTCTTATATAATACATGTTCTTGTTACTAGCACTCCTCTGTGATAAAGTGTCCCCAGTAACTGGCACTCCTACTGACCTGTGACCCTGTGATAATGCCTCCTTTGTGATTGGCATTTCAATGACTGGTACTCCTCAGTGATGGGTGCAACAGTGATTGCCCTTCTCTGTAAACAGTGGTACCCCTGTGACTGACTCTTCTGTGTTAAGGGTGCTCCAGTCACTAGCCTTCTATTATGGGTGTCCCAGTTACTGTCCTACCTCTGTGCTGTGTTCCCCATTGGCTGACCCTCCACTGTGAAGGCTTTCCCATTGACTGCCTGTGCTCTGTGATGGGGCCTCACTGACCTTTCTCTTCTGTGTTTGGTGCCTCATTGACTGGTCCTACTCTGTGATAGGTGTTCCACTGACAGGCTCCTCTCAGTAATTTGTGTCCCAGTGACTTCTCTTCTGTGATGGGTACTTCAGTGAGTTATCTTCCTCTGTGATGGGTGTCCCATTTATTAGCTTTCCTCTGTGATCAGTGCTCCAGTGACTGAATTTCCTTAATAATGGGTTCACAGAGACCTGCCTTCCTCCATTTTGTGTGTCCCAGTGACTAGGCCTTCTCAGTTATTGCTGCCCCAGTAACTGGACCTAATACATAATGGGTTCCCCAGTAACTAAAACTCTTCTGTGATGGTTATTCCAGTAAATGACAAACTCTATAATTGAAGCAACTGTTGTAAGCCCTCTTTATAATTAGTGTCCCAGTGATTAACCCCCTTGGTGATGGGTGACCCAGTAACTGGACCTCTTCTGTGATGGTTTTCCCTGTGGCTGGCCCTCCTCTGTTATAGTTGTCACAGTAACTAGCTCTCCTTTGTGATAAGTATCTAAGTGACAAACCCTCCTCTGTGAGAAATGCCCCAGTGACTGGCTTTTCTCAATTATGGGTGCTCCAGTCACTGTCCCTCTGTTATGGGTGTCCCAGCTACTGACCCACCTCTGTGATGGGTTCCCCAGTGACCAGCCTTCATCTGTGAAGACATTCCCATTGTCTGGCTCTTCTCTGTGATGGGACCCTTATTGATTGTTTCTCCTCTGTGTTTGAGTCCTCATTGACTGGTCCTACTTTTTGATAGGTGTTCAACTGACAGGCTCTCCTCTGTAATTGGGCCCCAGTGACTGGTCCTCATCTGTGATTGGTACCTCAGTGACAGACATGCTCTGTGATGTGTGCACCAATGACTTTTCTGTGATAGCTACCACAGTGACTGGGCCTCCACCATGATGGCTGACCCAGTGATTGGCCCTCCTCTGTGGTCTGTGCCCCAATGTTTGCCCTTATTTCAAATGGCTCCCTAATGACTCTGCCTCCTCTGTGATGAGGGTCTCATTGATTGCCCTTCCTCTCTGATATGTACCTTGGTGATTTTTTCTCCTCTATGATGATTGTCTCACTGAATGGCTCTCCTCAGTGAGGGAAGCCCAGATACCAACTTTCCTCTGTAATGGATGCCCAAGTGACTCTCCTCTGTTATGTGTTCCCCAGTGACTGGTTCACTTCTGTGATGGATGTCTCAGTGACTAACATTTTTCTCTGATGTCTGCCCAAGTGATTAGCCTTCTTCTGTGTTGGGCTCCCAATTGACTGGCCCTCTTCTGTGAAGACTACAAAGTGACTGCACCTTTTTATAATGGGTGTTCCCATAACTAGTCCTTGTCTGTGATGAATGTTCCAGTGACTGGTTCTCCTCCATAATGGTAGCCCTAGTGACTGAATATTCTCTTTGATGGGAGTTTTGTGGTGAATGGCTGAGTGCGAGTTGTCCTTGGAATGGGTTTGCCAGTGATTCGGCCTCCTCTGTAATTGGTAGCCCAGTGATTTTCCCTCTTCTGTGATCAGTGAACCCCTGACTGGTCTTCTTTCTAATTGAGATCCTACTGACTGGGCTGCTTTTGCGATGAGTACTTTTGTGATTGGCTGTCCTCTGTGACAGTCGTCTTAGAGTCTGGGTCTCATCTTACATGAGAATCCAGGAGACTCACCCTCCTCTGTGATGAGTTCTCCAACGAATTGATCTCCTCCTACTAGGTGACCCAGTGACTGACTACCTTTAAGATGAGTGCCTCTGAGACTGTACCTTCTCTGGGATGGGTTGCCCAGCAAAAGGTCCTCCTCTGAGATGGGTGCCCCATTGACTGGCACTTTTTTATAATAGCAGAATCTTGAATGGCACTCCTCTGTGATTGTTGCCCCAATGACTTGCACTCCTCTTTTATGAGTGGCCTAGTGAATTTCACTGTTCCATAATCCGTGAGTGCATGACTATCCCTCTGTTGTCATGGTAACCTGAGAGATTGGCTTTTCTCTGTAATGCATGTACAAGAAACTAGCCCTCCTTTGTGATGGGTGCCCCAGTGACTGGCTCTATCCCATAATGGTTGCTCTACTGACTAGTCCTCTTATATCATGGCTGCTCCAGTTATTTGCTCTCAACTGTGATGCATGTCAAAGTGGCTGGTCCTCATCTATGATTTGTGTCCCAGTGACTGACTTTTCTCTGTGTTGGGTGCCCCAGTGAGACGACCCCTTCTATGATGGATGCCCCAGTTATTGGGTCTTCTCTATAATTGGTGCCCCGTGACAGGCCCTTCTGTAATTTGTATACTCCAGTGACAGGTACTCCTCCATAATGTGTGCTCGAGTTACTAGCACTCTGTTGTAATAGGTGTAACAGTGACTGATTCTTTTCCGTTAGGATTGGCACAGTAAAAGGGCTTGTGCTGTAACTGGTGCCAGAGTGATTTGTCCTCTGTTGTTATTGATGCTCAAAATAATAAAAAATTTCTGTGATGGGTTTCGTAGTAACTTATCCTCCTTGCTACTCTGTGCCTCAGTGACTATGCTTCTCTGTGATGGCTTTCCCAGTGACTGAGTCTCCTATATAATAGGTACCACAATGACTAGTTCTCCTTTGTGATAGTTGCCCCAAGGATGAGGCCTGCTCTATAATGTGTGCCCCAGTGACAGACTCTCCTCTATGATGGGTTTCTCAATAACTAGCTCTCCTCTCTGACAGGTGCTTTTGTAACTCTGTCATCTGTGATGTGTTTCACAGTGACAGATGCTCCTCTGTAATGGTTGTCCCAGTGACTAGCACTTTTCTGTGACTGGTGGCACAGTGAGTAGTCTTCTGTGAAAGCTGCCCTAGTTACTGACTTTCCTTAATATGTGTCTTAGTGATTATTACTCCTATGTGATGAGTGCCATCAGTGACGGGCCCTCCTCTGTGTTTGTTTCCCCAATGACGCCTTCTTCTGTGATGCTTGTCCCAATGATTGGCACTCCTCTATAATGAGTGCTTCATGACTGTCACTTCTTTGTGATGGGTATCCCAGTCTGGACATCCTCTGTGATCATTGACCCAGTGACTTCCCTTTTTTGTGATCAGTGCTCCAGTGTCTGGCCCTCCTTCTTTTTGGGTATGCTGGTGGCTAGCCCTCTTCTCTAGTGGGTGCTTCAGTGACTGGCTCTTCCATGTGATGCATGTTTCAGTGAATGTCCCAGTAACTGGCCCTTCTCTGATGAGAACCTCAGTGACTAGTCTTTTTCTGTGATCAGTGTCCCAGTGCCTGGTCCTCCTCTTATTAAGTAGCACAGTTACTTGCCCTACTTTGGGATGGTTGTATAGGTGACTGGTACTCCTCTAGAATTAGTGCATCATTGACTGTTTTTCTTTTGTAATGAATGACTCAGTAACTGGCCTTAATCTGTGCTAGGTACCCCAAAGACTACCTGTCCCCCTAAAGAGTGCTCCAATTAATGGATCTATTCTGGGATGGGTGACATAATGACAAGTCATCCTCTGTGGTGGAGACCTTAGTGAATAGCCCTCCTTTGGGGTGGGTGCCATATTGACAAGTCCTCCTCTGTTTGAGTGTCCCAGTGACTATCAGTCTTTGTGAGGGGTGCTTACATGACTGGTATGCCTCTTGATGGATGGCCCAGTGATTCCTTCCTCTCAGTTATAGGTGACCCAGTGATGGTGTCTTCTCTGTGATGGTTGCCCCAGTGATTATGCCTCCACTGTGATCACTGCTGCTGTGACAGGCTGTCTTCTGTGATGGGTGTCTCAGTGACTGGCCCTCTTCTGCAATCAATGACACAATGACTGTCCCATCTCTGCTTTGTTTCCCTGGTGACTGAACTTCCTTCATAATGAATATTCAAGTGACTGAGAGTGTACTGTGATGGGTGTCCCAGTGAGTGTCCTCATTTGTGGTGACTTTCCCAGTGACCAGCTCTCCTCTCTGATGGGTGGCAGATGACTGGGCATTCTCTGTGATGGCTGCCCTAGTGACTAGCCCTCCTCAGTGAGGGGTACGTAGGTTTCTAGCTCTCCTCTGTGTTGAGAACACAAGAGACTAGATCTTCTCTGTGATGTGTGCCCCAGTGACAGAACTTCATCTGTGATGGAGTTGACTTTCCCTCCTCTATGATTGATAACACAGTAATTGGTCCTCTACCTACTGGTTCCCCAGTGACTGATCCACTACTGTGATGGGTGCCGCAGTGACTGGTCCTCCTCTCTGACCACTGCCCCAGTGAGGAATCCTCTTCCCATTGGGTGATTGGTGACTAACCATCCTCTGTAATGGGTGCCTCAGTGACTGACATTTCTCTGATGGGTGACTCAGTGATTGGCCTTTCTTGTGACTGCTCTACCAGTGACTGGTCCTCCTCTGAGATGGGTGATTCAGTGACTATTCCTCCTCTGTGACGCAAACCTCAGTTACTGACCTTCTTCTGTGATGAGTGTCTCAGTGACTGGTCCTCTACGGTGTCTCAGGGACAGGTCCTCCACCTAATTAGTACCTCAGTGACCGTTTCTCCTCAGGAGTGGGTGTCACAATGACTGGCCTTTCTTTGTGATGATCGACTTAGTGACTAACTCTCCTCTGTAATGTTGCCCCAGTAACTGAATTTTCTCTGTGATGAGTGCACCAACGACTAGACCTCTTCTCTGATGGGTTTCTCATTGAATAGCTTTCTTCTGTTATGGGTGACTTAGTGACTTCCCTTCCTCTGTGATCAATGCCTTAGTGACTTATCCTCCTCCTAATGGGTGCCCCAGTATCTAGCACTTCTCTGGGATGATAGTCTCAGTGACTGGCTCTCCTCTGGCATGAGTAAGAGGCCCCTTTCTGTGATTTGTGCCCCCAGTGACTGGCACTCCTCCAGATGGATGACCAGTGAATAACTCTAGTATTGAATGGATTCCTCAGTGAATGGCCATCCCTTTTGATGGATGCCTCAGTGACTGGCTTTCCTTTATAATGGTGCCTCAGTGAATATTTATCCTCTGGGATTGGTACCTCATTGACTGGCTGTCCTCTGTGATGTTTGTCCCAGTGACTGACTTTCCTCTGCGATGGGTTCCTCAGTAGGTAGGCTTTTTCTGTGATGTATGCCCTGGTGACTTGCCCTTCCTTACAGTGATAATCACATGATTTTTAACTCCTCTTTGATGAGTGCCCCGGTGACTAAACATCCTTTGTGTTTGGTGCCCAGGTCACTTTCCCTCTTTTGTGATAGGTGACCCAATGACTAGTCTTTCTCCCAAACGAGTACACTAGTGACTAACCCTCTTCTATCATGGGTGCCCCATTAACTGACTCTTTTGTGTGATGCATGTTTCAGGGCATGACCTATTTTTGTGCTGGGTGCCTAATGACTGTCCCTCCTTTATGATTGGTGACACAATGATGGGTCCACCTCTGTGATGGGTGCCCCTCTGACTAACTCTTTTTCATAATGAATGCCCCAATAACCTTCTATTATTCTGTGTCTCAGTGACTGTCCACATCTATAATAGCTGCCCCAGTGACTAACTCGCCTCTGTGATGAGTGCACCAGTGAGAGATCCTTCTCTGTGAAGACTGCCCCAGTGACAGTTCCTCCTCAGTAATGGGTAACAAGGTAAATGTCTCTCATTTGTGTTGGGTGCCCCAGCGACTAGAAATTCTTGGTGATCAGTTCCCCAATGACTGTGCCTCCTCATATTGGGTGCCACAGTGACTGTGTCACCACTCTGATAGGTACCCCAGTGACTGGGCCTCCTTTGAGATGAGGGCCCTGGGACTGTTCTTATTCCTAATGGGTGATGCAGTGATTGGCCTTCCTTTGGGATATGTTCCTCGACGATTGGCCCTCCTCGGTAATGAGTGCCTCAGTGACTGCACTCCTCTGTGATGGGTCATTCAGTGACTGGCCCTCCTCTGTGATTGGTGCATAGTGACTGGCATTCATCTGTGTTTGATGCCCTGGTAACTGGCCCTATTTTGTGATAGGTGACACAATGACTGATCCTCCTGCAAAATAAATACACTAGTGACTAGCTCTCTTCTATCATGGGTACTCCAGTGACTTGTTCTTCTCTATTATGCATGTTCCAGAGACTGATCCTCCTCAGTAATGGGTGCCCAAGTGATCGACCCTCCTCT
>NW_006956694.1:0-4785 GCF_000164805.1 Carlito syrichta
CAGGATGATAAAACTGGGATGCTGGTACATAATTTTTAATTCGTGCTCAGAAATATTTTACAGATGAGAAAGGCAAGATAACAGAAGAGAGAGAACAGGTTCCCAAAAGCTGTGGATCCAGTTTGAAACCTTGTCTTGTCTCCCTTGGGGCTCCCTCATAGAAAGTGGGTTAAAGACTTTTTTCTTCCCAATGCAAAAACTTGGGCACAAAATATTAAGTGATTTGCACATTAACACATTAAAATCAAAGTTAAATTACTGCATTAAACTAATGAATTATTGATACACAGTGATCATAATTATGGGAAAAAAATTTACTTTCTCTTGGTTTTCCTTTCCAATCAAGAAGTTGCCCAAATGGCCAAAGACCATCTCTAATTGAGATGGAAACACCAGCTGAATGTATGTAGGTAGTTAGCCAAGAACCATGAAAATACACACGATAGAGGAGGGAAGAGCTCCTCTAATCCAGCTGAATGGACAGGACACGAGGATGGCTATGTGGCCTTCCTCCACCAATGCTGGGCTCAGGATGAATCCATGAGCACTGTCCAGCTTTCTTCTAGAGAAAGATGTTGTCCACTGCAACTACAAGCACTCATCTTACTACAAAGAGGTGATGGGTGGGATCTAAAGACCTAGTTATAACAATTTTGGAAGGATTTAATTGGTATTTAGTCAAAGACATTTAAAAAAATATTCATCCAGTTTTCACTGGTTTGGTCTTAAATATTGATGTTCAATTCGCTTCCTTTTTTCATCAACTTAACACAGATTATTAGACACAGAAATCATCACAACAACCAGAAGGTGCATCACTGTTAAATTGCTGACAATAATTAGTCAACTTTCTGTGCATAGGCACAATAAAGTTATCCCTTAAACATTCGCAGTGGTTCCCACCTGATCGCTCTTGTTTTCTAAAAGTTCCTGCGGCAAGGTTGCCATAAGAAAATATTAAATCTGATTGATTCATTTTCTTCTGAGATCCTTGATGTGTACTTAATGTGAAATAACTCGAATGGCATGTGGAGACACCTTACCCAGCGTGGCAGAGCTCCAGTTAAATTATCTGTGGTATTGGGAACTCACAGGTCGTTGACTATCCCAATTTAATTTGGGCAGTACAGGACATTTCTAATAATACTGTAATAACACTTAATGATCTGCACTCATGCAATCTGAAAATTCAGCTAATGGTGCAGTTTTTAGGGACTACACTAACAGCAAGTTTTAAATGTGTCAAATACTGCTATTTCAGCATACCAGTGCCAGGCAGGAGACCCTGTTCATGGGGCTCTTGCTGACCCTGACCTGGAGCCTAGACGTGGGTCTGTCGGCGTTGAACTCGTTCAGGGAAGGGCTGCTGTCTGGAATTGAGTGTAAGGCAGGAGTCTTGGGAGAGAGACACTGCACTTCCTCCAGATGGGAGGTACATTTAAAAGCTTTGTTGACAGTCACTAGAGAGGAGACAAAGACATTGGAAGTAAGGCACAAGATTGTAAAGACTCTTTTACAAACTTCATTAGGAAGGAATTAATATTTTGGCAGCCTTCCCAGTAGATAGCGATGTACCCATTTACCTCACCCTCCACCAATCGTGCCTTGCTGTTGAGCATGACACAAAACTGTGTTCTCAAAACTCTTCCATGAATGCAGAGTTTCAGGTCTTTCCTGGAAACTCTCCCTTTCTGGAGCTAAAGTTGCTAGTTTTACATTTTGTTGAGAGCTGTGGTATGCTCTCATTCTATTATTATTATTATTGATGGGGAAGACATGAACTAGTACACCATCTGAAATTTCCATAAGGACAGAAAGTGGTAAAACTGAACTTTTAAAAATGTAGTTAATATAATTATGACAATAATTAGTTAATAATTATTGACACAGATGAAGTATAACTAACTCACCAAAGGAATGAAAAAGAAGAGAATGAATAAAATCAATGTTCTGATGCAGGATGTACCCAGTGCAGCCAGTGCCACCTTCTCCAGGAAGCTCTGTGCCTCTGTGGCTCTCATTCTCAAGTCTGTACACTTGGCTTGTATGGAGCAGGGTCTCATTATCAATGATGAGTAAATTAACTACTTTAAGCAAAATCTCTCAACTCCATTAAAGCAATATTCAAAGGCTTCAGGAATTCAGAGCAAGGGCTTAAACCCTAGGCTAAAAACTTGCCTTCAGTTAATCAAACTTAGCCCTCCAATAATTCTGTCCATCTGTAAGTTCTCAGCTAAAGAATCCACAAGGCCCTACCATAAGTTGTCATTTGTAAATTAGGATGTTTTCACAGATTTACATATTTGATATTAAGATTTTGGTGAATGTTCAATGGGTAATTTGTGGAAACATTTATTAAGGGCCCATAACTTAGCTGGGAAAGGCAGTAATGGTTTGTATTTTATTTATTTTAGTTATTTCTGGGCATAAGTCAAATTGCTTAATGACTGTGGCCAGTGCTTGGTGCTTGATTTGTTCCCAAGTTTCTGACATAGTCAACTACAGTGGAATCATGAGTAAATCTGTGTCAGGTATGATCACACTGGCTTTCACTGAGAGAAAACCCTGCATACGTGAATGCCAGGTCCCTAGGGCCCTGTGCTGGCTGAACATGACCTTGCCCATTCTCCACACCTCCCAGAGCTTCCCTTTCCTCATCTGTAGAGAGGAGGAATGAAAATGCTGTGTTGTGGCTCATGTGGGATGCTGTACCCTGTGCTAGACCATGGCTCCCCTGTGCTGACCACTGGATATCCACGCACCCACCCAGATGGCCAGACTCTCAGCACAGGCCCCTCCTGCCAGCACCTGTGAGGCGCCCAGATGCCAACATGTGGCCCATGCTCCTTGGATCCTCTGCCCTGAGGATGGGCTGGCTATGTGGGTCTTCCGGACCAGAAATCCCATACTCTTTTTCTACTCTTGGTAAATAGTGAATAGTCTAAACTCCTCCACTGAGGAGCCCCCTGGAAATGTCAGGATCATCCTTCCATTTCTGCAGGAGAGGAAAAGTTGTAAAACCCCTGACAACTTACAGAATGGAAAACTCCAGGATCTCTGAAAACAATCAGCCCGAGAAAGACACCAATTGTCTCCCCAGTTCTAAAACTGGAACTAGTCCCAGAGATGATTAATCCAGCCTCTCATTTTGCAGATGAAGAAACTGAGGCCCTCAGGGATCATGGCTCTACTCTTCCACTCAGCATCAGAAAAAATAAGAATCCAAGTTTCCTGACTTACAGCAGGAAGTCCTGCAACTGACTCACACTCAGCCGATTTCCCCTCAGTTAACTTAGTGCTATGTATGTGCTGCAGGGACCCCAATTCTCTCCTGCTTCTTTTAAACCCTGGGATAGCCTCACCTTCACATGACAGATATGAAGGTTTTGCTTTATACTTTTGGGAAAATCACACTTTGACCTAACCTCACAGCAGGAGTGTTTCTTGGGAAGAGTCTGCACCATGTGAGGCCAGTAAGATGTCTCTGTGGGAAGACCTCTTTCATGGGGACACATGGCTGGCACACCACGGTGTGGCCCGCAGTAACCAATGCTCACCAAAACACTTGACTACCATCCCCGGTGGGGCAGACCTGACAGTAAACCCAAATGTCTGAGCCCTGCTGCCCAGAGCCCTGCTTCTGATGAGCCTCAAGATGCTTATCTGTATACTGTTTAAGGTCCTGGGTGTATTTAACCTTCCCTTTGAACCAGGGGCTTTCCAAGGCATCATTCCCCATCAGTTCAGAGCAGGCTTCCTCAGGACACCACGAGTAGAGGGTTTGTTATCATATTCATAGCTTTTCCATCACGGTCACTGAACTAGCTCCAACGCACCTGGCAGCTCCAACCTTTCAAATCATAGATTTAGCCGTGCAGAGTTCGATCATTTTTCATAACCCTTGTTTCCTTGTCAGCATGTCATAGCCAGTAAAGAGCTGTTGAATGTGCACACATTTATAAATCTCTCCTCAGCGTTATCTTGATGCTATTTAATGCCACTTTGCCTGGCCACAGTGCTCACGAGCTTGAAATACCTTCTGCTGGAAGGAGTGCGCACTTACTGTTATTATTGAGGAGTTTTGGGAGATTTCCACCAGCACAGGTTGACAGGAGGCCCTAGCACACTATCATTTATCATTGTACACTGGATCTGTCAACTAGAGAAACAATTTCAATAAAAAATTTCTGCATGAAATTACTTTGTGGGGGAAGAAGTCGGGTGTGTTCTGTGTGTACTGATCTGTGTTTCTGTGTCATTTTGTTTTTTTTTGTTTTGTTTCCTTCTTTTCTTCTTCTCCTTCTCTTTTTTGATTTTGGCTGTGAAAGGTACTTAATAACCAAAAACAATTTGCACAGACATTATTTTACTAATTGGAAGTGCGCACGCCTTGCTGAGGTCTCCTCGTCTAACTGTTGCTAATACATTTTCACGCTGTGCCATCACGGCTTCATTTTATAGTTGAGAGGATCACCCCACTCCATGCTGTGCTGGAAATGGGACCCTCGCCCCTCGGGTCCACGGAGTGCACTTCACATGGGAGCGGCATGCAGGAAAGTTGATGCATTAAAGCATCTTCACTCCCGCTGCAGTTCTTGTCACCAAGTCGGGCTCGCCTGATGCTCGGTGTCTCTAGAAAGCAGCACAGCCACTGTGCACAGCAGGAAGGCTGTGTTGATGGCAGGGGCGCGCCCCCAAATGGACCACAGCAGACGGGCCAGTGTCACCCAGGGAGGGTGGTACTCAACATTTCTGGTACACCCCACCTGGTACTCAGCATTCCTT
>NW_006956695.1:0-798 GCF_000164805.1 Carlito syrichta
GGGTTGTTGTGAGTATTAAGTGAGGTAATATATGAAAGCATTTAGAAAAATTCCTGGCACTGTAGCAAGAACTCAAGAAATGTTAGCTAGTGTGGCATATCAGGTCCTCCTATTTCATTTGCCTCTTCTCCAGCCGAGTTGCTTGCCATATCCTCTCCTTTCATAATTAATACTCCAGTCATATTTAAGAACTTTGAGGTTCCTGCATCAACCAGGAAGTTTAATGTCACCTTGTGCGTGAAAAGTACTGGTCATTAGTAGGAATTATTCAGAACTAAGGTTAGAGAATATTCTAACCTGATCCACCAGGCTAGATCTTGGTGCCCCTGCTGTGTGTCATTTATTTATTTATTTTTTGAGTCTAGGTCTCACTCTATCATCCATGGTGGAGTGCAGTGGCATGCTCATGGCCACTATGGCTTCAACCTGCTGGATTCTTCTGCCTCAGTTTTTCAAGTAGCTGGAACCACAGGCATGTGCCTCCATGCCTGGCTGATTTTTTGATTTATTGTAGAGATGAGGTCTCCATGTTGCTCAGATTTGAACTCTAGTGCTCAGGCAATCCTCTTACCTCTGCCTTCCAAAGTGCTGGGATTACAGGTGTGAGCCACCACGCCTGGCTTATATTTATTTATTTTAAAGATGTGGGACATAATTCAGGATCAGGTAAAGTGGATATTATATAGGTAAAGTTTGCACCTCCCTTTGGTCTCCACTTTGCATGGTTTGAGATCAGGTACCCTTTTTGACGTTGTGTCCCCATTCCCACCCCACAATATCCCTCTACTGCCAATCCCT
>NW_006956696.1:0-634 GCF_000164805.1 Carlito syrichta
CGATTCATATAAGGAAGATTCCTTATACTTCTTACCAATATGTCATGTAGTTTCCTGTGTATGACAACCTCCATTACCCAGTTTACTGCTTCACTCTGCAGGATGCCGAGACAGTTCCTGGTGACCGAGAATTCCAGTTTTGTGAATATCAAGAGAAAGACGTCCTTAATGCTCTTTGGGAAATGGAATCCAAGGTTCCTGGTTCCCCTCCTCAAGATCTCCCCCAAAAATGGAATATTCCTAACCCAAAACTCCAATTTCTACCTGCCCACCCCACGAATTTTCATACTTTCAGGTCACCTGAATCGAGGAATTTTGTACCAATATACCTTTTGATTCTGGGGAATATGATTATGGTCGTCGATGAGCCCAGGAACAACAGGATTTCTAGTGCGAAATCCTTGATTAAAACTAACAAGAGGACCAGAAATATCCTGAGGATCTGTAATGACAGATTTCGGTGCAAGTAGCTCTGAAATGTAGGGACCCAGAAGTCCAGATTGCTGATTAAACCTTATCAAGGGGCCCTGTAGATTCCGGAAAATGAGAATTCCTAGAACCGGATTTCCTTTTAATTCTCAGTAAGATACATAATTTTTCCTGTCGATTCGTATTCTAAATTCAGTATATCAAA
>NW_006956697.1:0-750 GCF_000164805.1 Carlito syrichta
GTCCCAGCCCTCTCCTTTGGAAGACTTCATATGGAGAGTGGCAGGGGCAGAGAGCTGTGGGAAGGGTTGCAGCCACGTGAACTCCTGCCGGAGGTCAGATGAGTGTGGAAAATTGCAGCACTCTGGGGTCTGCTTTGGATTGATGTCAGCTGGAGAAATAGACGAGCTTGGCAAAGGTCGGCCCAAAAGAAAAATGCAGCTGTGTGAAGAAATCAACAATTAAACTGCTTCAGCCTTAATTGTTAGAATTCCAAGGTAGTCAGCCCCTCTCTTCACGTCCTGTCCGTCTTCCACAGAGGAGAGCCCACATCAGACCCTGTGTCAACCACTCAGAAATAAATGGTCCCCTGTTGATATGCATGTTTTAACCCCTGTGAGCATTAATGAGAGTTTTGTGTACCTATTGATTGCCAAAGAGGCCTAAAGTTTAAAGCATTGATTCTGAATTCCAAGATGTTTGTCAATTCCTCCTAGACACTTAGTGTTCACCAGCCCTTGGTATTTTGAACTCCTTTTCTCTGCATATTTTAAAAGAAGAAATGTAGGGGCTTATATAATCTGATCTTATGTCTCTAAAGCCCATGTCATTCAATGGGTCCATCGATATATATCCATATTTAGGCCGAGATGAATGGCCATGGCCGCGTGTTTGTCTTGTGGGAGAAAAGAGGGGCATCGATCACGAAGTTACTCGTGCAGACATATCAGCCATTTGACATCCCGATGCCCCCCCATTCCCACCTGATAGGG
>NW_006956698.1:0-653 GCF_000164805.1 Carlito syrichta
CTTCTTCATTCTTTTTATTTTTTTACCTTTTCCTATTTATTTAACATCATTTATTTATTTGGTTACTTATTTATATTACTTGTGGTTGTTATCATCTGCTTCTCTATTCCATACTTTTTTATTGATTATTGTTATTTATTCATTCATTATTACTTTTATGTTTTCTTACTTACGGGCTCATTTGCTTATATTACTTACTATGATTATTATTATTATTTATCTACTGTTTCTATATACACACGCACACACGTTGGGGATCCCAATTTTCACAAGGGTTATTTATTTATTTTTATTTATTTTCTAATTTCTCATCATTGTTGTTGTGATGAGCTCTCACGATGTCATCCAGGCTGGTCTTGAACTCCTGGGCTCAAGCACATTTTCTTCCAGGCCTGAGTCTCACTCAGTCGCCCAGAGAAAAGTGCAGGGACATGAGAGCATGGGGCCACCGTCACCTTGACCTGGACCTGCTGGAATCAGATGATCCTTCCACTTCAGCCTCCCAAATAGCTGGAACGACAGGTGCGCGCCACCACGCGCAGCTAATTTTTTTATTTATTACAATAGACGAGCTCTCGACAAATTGCCCTGGCTGATCTCGAGCCCACGGCCTCCCAAAGTGCTGGGATGATGGCCTTGAGCTAACGTACCTC
>NW_006956699.1:0-334 GCF_000164805.1 Carlito syrichta
CACATGTCACTTCATCCACAATGCCTTCAGTCCTTCCTAAAGCTGCACAACTGGAGATCTTATATGTATTTCCTCTAAAATATACTTACTGTCTCATATTAGAACAAAGTCAAACAAAGAACAAGTACATACCTGTACATGTTCTCGTGCATCACATGTTCACACTGCACAACACATACACACACTCATCAACATCGCCTTTCACCAGTACCAGAAATACTCAGCAGATATGTCCCAGGAAACACATACAACTTCTTGAAATGCACACACCTATTCATTACACAGACATCCCAGTACACACCTCAAATAAGACCTACCATGTACAGAATTCAGA
>NW_006956700.1:0-321 GCF_000164805.1 Carlito syrichta
ACTGCACTCCAGTCTGGGTGACAGAGTGAGACTCCTACTAAAAAAAAAAAAAAAAATACTAAAAAGAGGATTCCCTAGAAATATACCTAAATTTCCCCCAAACCCCCAAAGCAATGGATGAGCAGTCAGATCACGAAGTCCCTCACAAGACATGAGAACCTTGGCTCTCACTCTGAATGTGCTGCAAGTGCACTAAAAAGGAAATCCATGATGTAGGATAGAAGAGCATAAGTGTAAACAGAAGATGTCTCTCTGTGTCAACAATGGAAACCTAGGCTTCCCAAAATTATTCTCACTGGAGCAGAGCTTCCCAATCCACAT